>NW_005872819.1:11723-40132 GCF_000147115.1 Myotis lucifugus | reverse complement strand
TTGCATAAGGATATGCTGATTAGCAATGGGAAGGGTAGCGGTCGTACGCTAATTACCATGTTTCTCTTTTATTAGTGTAGATATGCATAGCCCATGGACATGGGCAATAGGGTGGTGAAGACCTGAGGGGAGGCATAGGGGCTGGGAGTGTTACAGAAAAACCAGAGAAGAACCAAGCAACGCTTAGAGAGATGGAGTTACATTTATTACATGTGGGCCCAGAGGAAAATGTCTCTCAAATTCTGGGTGAAATCACACATGAAGTTTCCCATATTTATACAATTCCACCTTCTTTGTCTCCCAAACATGGGGTTTTTCTGGTTCCCTTTGCAAGTTCTTAAAGGGCCCTATGTGTTGGCGCTTTGAGACCTCGACCAAAGGCTTGGCCTGATGTCAGCACTGATAACTTCATCTGGGAAGGTTTAATGGCCTCTCTGAAATGGGAGTAGTCTTATTTTCCTTATTACTTAAGCCAGCAAACATTTACAGAAGCCAGAAGTAGCAGGGTTAAAATTTCAAACAGCAGTTTTTATATAAGATGGATGCTTCATTCCCCACTGGTTTTATGTACATGAGTCAAATCATTGACTCTTTTGGGTCATTGTTGGGAAGAGAGTTATATTGACCCCTGGGGACTATAATTAATTCTCTGCCGAATAAAGTCAGTGGACCTGTTTATAAGATAAGGGCCCGGAATGAGGGCAAGGAATAATCTCTAGAGGGTCCAAAGAGTCCTGGACTCTATTTTGCCTGGCTGTCTTAAGCCGGGCGTGATGAAGACATGTTGGGATCCCATCGACCTTGACTGCTATGGGGGTGGTCCTTTCCAGGTAGGAGTCAGTCCTTAGGTGGTAAATTTCTTTACCCAAACAGAGTCACCAGGTTGGAAGGGATGGAACAGATCAGAAGTTGGTTCATGCAGAGCGTCTCAGATGTGCTCCTGGCCTGCTTTCTGGGTGGACTGTAAAACCTGTAAGAACTCGAGTAAAGATTGGTTATGGATTTCAGCTTTTCTAGATTGGGTTTCCACGTAAGCTGGTGAGGTGGGTAGGACAGGGTCTGGAAAAATCACTAGAATCTGTGCAGGCCCTACTGGTTTTAGGGCAGCCTCCCTGGCCGCTTCATCTGTGGCCCGGTTCCCTCTTGCTTCTTTGGAGTCCCCTGACCTTGTAAATAGCACTATGTACATGAGCCGTTGCAAATGCATACCTGCTATCAGTATAAATTGTTAAGCATAGCTGTGGCTGCTGCCGCCCGGAGGCAAGTAGGTCACCCAAATGCAAAGGGGTCAAGTCTTTTGGAAAAATAGTCCTGGACTTGGTTCCATCTACCCACCTTTTCTAAGGGCTGAGACTTTGGGTGAGTACCTCTTTGGCTATGCCCCTTGTCTTATATACCTGGAGGTGGAAATACTTAGTTACATCTGGTAGCACTAATTGGCCCATTGTCCTTGCTCTGCTCATGTCTGTCTCACTACCTAATATATTACCTCAAGGATCCTGGCCCTGAATTCTTTTAGGGAAAATGGATGTTGAATTTCTTCTGTAGCTGCTTCATGCTGAGGAGGGATGGAGTTTTCTCTCAGAGCCAAGAGATCCTTGCTGTCTGTCAGAGGAACGATGAGGCCTGGGCACAGAAGGAGGTGGGCTTGTGACCTGGCAGAGACAAACTGTAACAAATGGTCTGGTGGAAGGGAAAGAAAACATTTTAGTTTTAATAACTTCTATTGAAATAGAGTTTTTCTCCTCAAAATTACCTCTATGTTTATCAAAAAATGCCAAATCAAGGTCAATTTATCTATTGTATTCAATTTGGCCTGATTGTTTGCATAAACACAACAAGAATGGTAACTGATTACCTTTGCCGGAATTTCATGATTGAATCTTAGTGTGCCCCGTAGGGCCAGGAAGCCAAGCCATCCAGCTGCCATCAGGCCTGCCTGCAGTATCTGCTGATTTAGGTGAATCCCTCACCTGTCATGACTCCACCTGAGCCCACACCCTAGGCTTTAAGGCCCATCTTAGTAGCCCTTCTACTCATCGCGGCCCAGAGTGCGTAGGGGTTCTGCAGGGATGCAGAGGCATTATTGCTCCCCTTCTACTCTGACCAACTGCTAGTGATGGTAGGGCATGGGCCTGATGCTCCAGTGCCAGCCATTTTCAGGGCTCCCAAGTAGGATACCAGGCTTTTTTCGTGGCACTCTTATTGGCTACAAGTCTTCAGATTCCAGACAGGTCTCTTTAAAATAAGATACTCCAAAGTTTTCGGTTAATAAAACCACTATTAGGGACCAGTCTTATTGAATCTATGCAAAGAAATGTATTGCCATGATTTATTAAGCATTGCCAAATTTCAGAGGAATTATATAAGGAGGAAAAATAACAGCTGTAATTCCGATTTTCGAAATTTCTCTTGTCAGTCCTTTTCATGGACTCTTCAGAGTAATATAACTGTCTTCAAATGGCAAGAAGAAATTTACAATGTGTCTATATTCAAATAGACAGTTACAGCTGTCCCTGTAGTAGGGCTCCCCTTACTTGACTTGTTCTCTCGGAAGGGACTAAGGGAGCTTTATTTCTTTACAGGGTCTCACATGTCACAAGACCTCACAGGGTCTGTAATTCCTGTAACAGAGGGCTAGTATTTACCACTTCACTACTTCCCTCTGTTCTAAACAGGCCTTCCCCAGTTTCCTACAGTTGAAGTTTGTGCCACCCCTGACATGGGCATGGTCTCACAGGCCTGCAAGACAGTATACAGGCTGCCAACTGTCTCTCAATAGAGACCAAAACCTGATGGGTATTCTTCTTTGCCCAGTTGGGCACCTGCCCTTTTGAAAACTACATTTAAATCTGTAAGAGAATTAAAGATTACTATATTTACATAATGAAGTATACATTGGCACTGTGACCGCTTCTGACAGCTAAATCTTCTGCTACTAAATATGACACATGGTAGGGCTATACAAACATCTTAGGGAGGTGACTAAAGTCTATTCTTGACCTTCCCACACAAAGCAAAATTGTTCTTGTCTCTCTGGAGCCATGTCCATGAAGACTCAGGCATCGTCTAAGTCTATTATACAGTTTTCTGCAGGCCACTGTCAGGGCTGTGTGTTGTGGCCAGTTCTTCTTTCTAGCCACAAACACAGTCTATCCAATTTCCCTAAAATGTATTCTGTCACAGGAGAAAGTTGTTTTGCTGTACACAGGCAGCTTAACCCCTATACAACTGGGCTTGGACCTCTGCCTAGCAAACTGCAATTGATAAGTTCAATATGCAACCTTCAGTCCTTCTAACCCAACAGGTCTCCGCCAGTCTCTAAGTCAGACTCCTCCTCTCTTGGAGAATTTCAAAGTCCTGATGGCTCCCAGGTCCAGGGAGAGTGCCTTTCCTTTGCCCTTTTGTTAACCCTGTTTGTCAGTTACAGGGCCCTGCTATCTTTGTCTTCCCACCAGTCCCCTTTGTGGCAGAGCAGTGACCAGGCCTCTCCCAAGGAAGTGCACTGGAAGGGGATATCAGCCCCTCCTCTTCCAGCAGCAACAGGTACTGAACCTTTTTAGCACATTTGCAAATAGGGAGCTTTCTCTAGCTCTATCTGCAGCTTTCACAGATCCCGGGCTCGCTGCTCTATTCCTGGGGCTGCAGGAAGGCTAGTAGCAGTCACTGGTTTCTGGTTTAACTGCTGTAGCCAGCAAGCCAAAGGCCCAAGTCTTGTATTGCTTGTTGTAAAACACTCATTACTCATTGGGTGGTGGCAGGGCAGCTCTAGTGTCAGGTAAATTTCTGCTGTCTCCCACTTTTCTCGCTGTGGCAGCTTCTTCCAGGACCACTGCAGGCAGCTTGGGCATCCAGCCCTCCCCCTCCCCCTTCTTTCACCTGGATCTCAAGGGCTGAGTCTGCCTAGCAACCAGTTCTAAATCACCAGGGTGGCTGAAGACTTCAGCTCCATTTCTCCTCTGCTTGGCTCCTGGGAGTTTAGTTTTTTTGTTTTTTATGTATTAGAATTCTTTTCTCTTAGAAACCTCAATCCTTTAATGATTACCAAAAGTGAACAGTCAGCATTTTTAGATTAATATTTATGAACACATTTTAAATGTACTTTTACTTTCAAGAAAATATACCTAGACCTTCTGTGATAAAACTAAGAACAGGTAAATTGTAACTTGTCTAGTACAAACTGATATATTTTTGTTATGTAATTTCAAGTATATTGTATCAGTCTAATTTAATATTGGAAGGGTTAAAAAGAATAAACCGTGGCAGAGAAAGATTAATTGTGCTCACAGAAAACTTGTGACCTTGAATTTAGTTTAGTTCCAATAAGACACCTGGTGGTAAGCTACGGACCAGACCCCTACACCTACAGAGCAGTCTGCAGCCAGTAAAATCAACAAAAACCTATCTCTCCCTGCTTTATAATTAACTGCCAACAGCCCCCCCCCCCCCTTTCTGCATTAACCACTTACTCTGTCCCGAAACAAGGAAAATGGTCTGAGATCCTGTATATTTAGGCTTTTTACATTTAAGGATACTTTTTTCTTTCTGTGACAGTTGCTTTCCCTCACAGATTTTTCCTCTTTACTCTAAGCCCTTACTTAGAGGATCTTAAATCCTCCTCCTTTACTACTCTTGATCTCTCTGATCATGCCCCTGTCCCCCAGTCCAGTTGTTTGTCTCCCTTTCCTATTGTGAGTCAGAGAAAGACAATTCCTACAGAGGGGAGTTTCAGAGAAAACCACAGACTACTGCTGTAGTAGTCCTCCCTCCCAGAGGCTGGGGTCTGACCTGTGGAGGAAAATGACTCTTAGTTGGCCTGGAAAGATAACGGATGAGAATAAGGGTGTATAGGGAGATTTCCTGCAGACTGAAAGCCTGAAGGGCCTCCTGAAAGAAAAGATCTTTAATCCAGTTACAGATGCTGTCAGAATCAGGATGAGGGAGGAAGGGAAAGACCAGGTTATGTCCTCTAGGAGGATCCTAATAAATAACTGAAAATGGCAAGTCAAACAAAACACACAACCACGAAGACAACAGACCATACAAGACACACAACCAGGGTTAACGGGGTCCATAGATAGTTAATAATAACTTCAGCCTTAGTTCCACCTCAGGTGGCTCATGTTGGACTATGATGTCACAGGCAGGGACAGGGCCCGTAAATCTTTCCCCCCTGCGGAGCTGTAAGCCCTGCCCCTGGAAGTCGTCATCCACCAAAAGAGATAAGAAAACCATAAATAACAAGTTCTTTGTTCTTTGAAATTTACTACTTTGTTAATTTTCTAAGCAAATAGTTAACTTGAAAAGACTTCTCTCTTGCTTTTCTTACAAGCAATCTCA
Source organism: Myotis lucifugus (assembly GCF_000147115.1). Lineage (NCBI taxonomy): Eukaryota > Metazoa > Chordata > Mammalia > Chiroptera > Vespertilionidae > Myotis > Myotis lucifugus. Next base: position 34,792 of record NW_005872819.1, on the reverse strand, counting down.
GAACCAAGAAATCTTGGAATCTAGCCAGCCTTTGTTTTAGCCTTTAAATCTACCCCAGAACTTCAAAATTTCAATTTAATATAGCAAATTCACAAATCAGAGCAAACTGAAACCCTTACTTATACAAACATAGACAGAAATTTTTATTAGCTAAGTGGGCTGATTCCCTCCATAATAGAGAGCAAAAGACTCTGAGAAAAATAAATCTCGCAGCTGCTATAGACTTTTGCAGACCATCATGGGTCCAGCCCAAACGTTTAGCCAGATGAATCAACAGAAATGCAGAATAAATCAAAGTAGCTTTTGCTTCACACAGACCAGTTAATGAACAGATAATTATGCCAAGACAGACAGACATCCATAATCACACTCTCTCAGTAGACTAGCCCAGACTGGAGCTGAGCAGATAAATAAAAGAATGCCCAACTCCCCAGATGGGCATGGGGCACTCCTGGCACCCATTCCCCAGAACAGTATTTTCGACCAACATCTTGGTGAGAACCTACTGGAGGAGTTAAGACTGTGTCCAGTCCCCCTTCTTGGTAGCAAATTGGCTAGTCCCACACAAACAACAGAATGAACTCATAATTCCTTAATCGGATCCGAATCTACTCACCTCCGGAGTCCCACATTTATATACCAGACAGTCCAAGTTTTTACTTCTACCAGATATTTACCCAGAGTTTAAATAATCCATGTAATTCCTGACTAATTGCCTGAGGAAGTCCTTGACTTCTAGGGAGGTGATCAAGCTTCCCCATCCACTCACTCGGAGTGGGCCTAACTGACTGGGGCCCCTACCTTACCAATTCTGTTGACAGGTCCAGAGATGTTCATCCACTCTCTCCAGATGCCGGCCGGGTCCTGGGCTGAGGTCCAAGAGCACCCAGAGGCCCCAATTTAATTCTGCTAAATCAGCAGAGCGGTGCCTCCTGGAGGCCTATCCTGCTCCCCCAGTCCTCAAACCCAGTCCACACTGGATGCCAAAAGGCCACATATGGGTTGGTTTTCCTGGAAGGTCAGGGAACCAATAATGTTACAGAAAAACCGGAGAAGAACCAAGCAACGCTTAGAGAGATGGAGTTACATTTGTTACATGTGGGCCCAGAGGAAAATGTCTCTCAAATTCTGGGTGAAATCACACACGAAGTTTCCCATATTTATATGATTCCATCTTCTTTGTCTCCCAAACATGGGGTTTTTCTGGTTCCCTTTGCAAGTTCTTAAAGGGCCCTATGTGCTGGTGCTTTGAGACCTCGACCAAAGGCTTGGCCTGATGCCAGCACTGATAACTTCATCTGGAGAAGGTTTAATGGCCTCTCTGAAATGGGAGTAGTCTTATTTTCCTTATTATTTAAGCCAGCAAGCATTTACAGAAGCCAGAAGTAGCAGGGTTAAAATTTCAAACAGCAGTTTTTATATAAGATGGATGCTTCAGGAGGAAGGGGGAAAGGGAGGGTAAGTGGGAGATATCTGTAATACTATTAACAATAAAAAACATACTTAAAAAAAAGAAAGAAAACGACATTCCCATGTGGTTCCTGTAGACTCAGCTGAACACGATCTCCTTGGCACCTGGGTGTCCTTAAAGGCTGCCTGGCTCACTGGAAAGAGCATCCAAGGCAGGAAATTACCCAAACTGCAGAACAGAAGAGAGAAATAAAGGTGATAATGTCAACAATTAAAATATAAACAGCAGTGGTTTTGTTGATGGGCAGGAATTATGCTCTGACTCACAATTGTCTGGCTAGTGATCGCACTGCCCTCTGGTGGATGCTACAGAGATTGCAGCCTCATTTTCTAGCTTCCAGGTCTGTCCCTGAGGCTCCAGGCACCCTGTGGAGGTGGGCGTCTGTGAGAAGGTTTGGGTGCACTGCCTAAATGTCTTTAAAATATTTTGTTCATCTTTCAGAATTAATGGAAACTTCATGTCTCAGGTTCCACAATCTAGACGTGTTTGTGATGACTTAGTGACGGCATTTTTAATTTCTTATTATAAGATACTAGAGGCCCGGTGCACAAAAATTTGTGCACTCGGGGGGGAGGGGGGGTCCCTCAGCCCGGCCTGTGCCCTCTCGCAGTCTGGGACCCCTTGGGAGATAACGACCTGCTGGCTTAGGCCTGCTCCCGGGAGGCAGAGGGCAGGCCCAATCCCTAGGTGCAGCCCCTGGTCAGGCTCAGAGCAGGGCCGATTGGGGAGTTGGGGCGCTGCCCCCTGTCATGCACAGAGCAGGGCAGATTGGGAGGTTGCGATGCCACCCCTAGTCACGCTCAGGGTAGGGCCGATTGGGGGGTTGGGGCACCGCCCCCTGTCACACTCAGGGCAGGGCCGATGGGGAGGTTATGGCTCTACCCCGTCACACACAGAGCAGGGCTCATGGGGGGGTGGTTGGGGCGCCGAACCCTGTCACACACAGAACCGCAGGGTGATCAGGGGGTTGGGGAGCTCCCCCCTATCAGGCACAGAGCAGGGCTGATCAGGAGGTTGGGGTGCCTTCCCCTGTCACGAACAGAGCAGGGCAGATAGGGAGGTTGTGGCCCTGCCCCCTATCACACACAGAACCGCAGGGCGATCAGGGGGTTTGGGTGCTGCCCCCTGTCACACTGATCCCGGTGCTGGGAGGCATATTACCCTTTTACTATATAGGATAGAGGCCTGGTGCACAGGTGGGGGCCAGCTGGTTTGCCCTGAAGGGTGTCCTGGATCAGGGTGGGGGTACCACTTGGGTGCCTGGCCAGCCTGTGTGAGGGGCTGATGGCTGTTTGCAGCTGGTCACACACCCTTCAGGGTGGGGGTCCCCACTGGGGTGCCTGGCCAGTCTGGGTGAGGGGATGATGCCTGTTTCCAGCTGATCACACCCCCTTCAGGGTGGGGGTCCCCACTGGGGTGCCTGGCCAGTCTGGGTGAGGGGCTGAGGGCCGTTTTCAGGCTGGCGGGTGACTGAAGCTCCCAACCGCTCCTTTTTTTCTTTTTTCTTTTTTATTCTGGGCCAGCTTTAGCTCTGAGGCTTAACTCCAGCTCTGAGGCCTCGGCTGCTGAAAGCAGGTATCTGGTTTGTTTGGGTTCTATAATTGAAACACTGTTTCAACTCCAGCTCTGAGATCCCGGCTGCTGAAAGCAGGTTTCTGAGCTCAGAGGACGGCAACAGCAGGCGGGGAACGTTGCTTCCTCTGTCACTGGAGCAAGCAAGCCTCCTGTTAGCTTCAAGCTGCCTGGCTGCCGGCCGCCATCTTGGCTGACAGTTAATTTGCATATCGCCCTGATTAGCCAATGGGAAGGGTAGCGGAGGTATGGCTAATTACCATGTTTCTCTTTTATTAGATAGGATAGGAGCCCCCGGTGTGTCCTTTGAACTCACACCATTACAGCACGTGGACAAGGACCCCTGAAAGGGTGTGGCCACAGCCTGAGAGGCCTGGGCTCTGAGCTGACCTGCAGCCTTCCTGCCAATGGCTATGCCAGGCCTGGGAGCTCTAGGGGTGCCTGCAGGCTCACTCCACCTTCCTGTCCTACACCAGGACCCTCTGAAACCCTCCAGACACAGGAGGGCGCCTGACCCAATAGGTTATGGGGACTTGATGCCATCTGGGCTCCCATGGACCAGGTGGCTCTTGTGTGCTGGGGACTTGTCACTCTCCCCCACCATCCCACGAAGTCAGCACTGCCAATCATTCCACAGAGCACACGGTGCCAGTCCTATCCCGTGGACTCCCCCAGGGCACAGCCCCACTTCAGCCCAATTCCCATGGCCACCTACTCATCTCCTGGGCAGCCAGCCCCTTCCCCTCCTGCTCCAAACCAGGTTCTGATCCCGCTGATCTAATTTACAAGCCCCTGTGAGCCCAGGAAGCTGTCTGAAATGAATGGGGTGTGTGAACCCTCCTGTGACAGTGGGATGTGATGGAAGCACAGCCCCCGTAGGAGGCCTCATGTCCCCTGGGAGGGACGCACAGTCCCTGTCACTGCATCCCACAAAGCCCAAGGGGAAGGTTATTCCTCTCATTCCATAAAGCCCATTTTGGCCCCAAATAGGTTAATTAATTTTCACAAGGTCACACCGCTGGGTTGAGATGAATCATTCTGGCCATATCTGGGTGAAAGACACAGGTGTCCTGCATCCAGACCCAGAGGGACAGACTTATGAGGACAGACCTGGGGGAACAGGTGGCTGCAGTGGAATAATGGAAAGTGGAACCATGTTGCTGGTCAGGGCAAGGGAGGGGATGTGGGGCCCTGAGAGATGACCAACCATACCGGCAGGTCCAAGACTGGGCAGTTCCCTGGGTGTGGTTGGTACATAAGGGCCCCCAAGATGTTCACATCCTCATCCCTGGAACTTGTGAATCGGCCACCTTATGTGGCAAAAGGGACTTTGCAAGTGTGATGAGGTTACCGGCCTGGAGATGGAGAGGCCCTCCTGACCCACCCAGGTGGGCCCAGTGGAATCTCCAAAGCTCCTGAGAGGCGGTGGGTGCATCTGAAGCAGAGAGAGCCTGGAGGCCCACCTGCCCGCAGGCTTTGAAGGCAGAGGAAGGGCAGCAGCTGCGGGAGGAAGGTGGCTTCTGGACACTGGACAAGGTGAACGAGGATTCTCCCAGCTTCCCAAGGGGCTGCGCTGACACCCTGAGGTAAGTACTGCTGGCCCCCAGAGCAGGAGGAGAGAATCCTGCTTTTTGTTGGTTGGTTTTTTGTTAATCCTCACATGAGGGTGTTAACATAAAAAAACATTCAAACTTGTAAAGAATTTTTGTGAGTTTATTTGAGACAAACTGTTGACAATTGCTGGGAACCAGAATCTCAATGTATTGTGATATGAAAGGGCGAGGGCTATGCCCTCCATCTTGCCCCGGATCCTCCATTTTTGGGCAGCCATGTGCTCAGCAAGGAGCTTCTTCCCGGAAGCCCAAGCCTCTGCTAGCCACACCTAGGATTTCTTTAAACTAACCAATTATAATCAAGGGAAGTGCACGCCATAGATACAACCACATCCTGTGTAACAAGACACCGACTTGCGCCTGGCCAATCGGCAGGGCCCACAGTCCTCTCTCCTCCCCTTACTCCAACCCCCCTATAAAACCCCTCTACCCACAAAGCTCTCTCTCTCTGCCCTCTGCCGCTGCGTCGGCGAGTGTGGTGGACGGGGAGCCCGAGCTAGCTCGAATAAAGACTCTTATGCTTTTGCATCGGACTCGGCTGGCTCCCTTATGGCCTCTTGGGGATCCTGAAATCTGGGCATAACAGATAATGCTCCAGAGAATGTTGGTTTTTCATCTATTTATATACACTGCAATTAAAGGAAGAGATGTAGGTGGCTTACATGAACTCCATTGGTGATAGATTAGAGAGACATGAGAAAGTGAAGTGGGAAACCTCTAGGATTGGATAAAGAGTAAAATGATAGACACATTCTTCTTTTAATTAGGTGGGCACAGGATAGTTAACAGTCAACAATTAATATGATAACAATGACAATGAAGAAATTTATGGTCTCCTGTCCTGGTGCCCAGGGCATTTCGTTATGGCCTGAGGGGTTCAGAAAAAGGGAAGTTACAAGCTACCCTGACATTTCAATGATATGTTATCATAGATGCAAAAAGGTAATAAGCTTATTAAGATAAAGATTGACCTTGTCTGGGAAGACACCAGCCTAGGAGGTGACTACCCACCATAACTGCTTTTAGTTAAAATTTAATTTCAGACCATCCCTTTTGGTTACTTTTGGCATTTGAGTTTGCAAGACTGCAATGCAGGCCTTCTCTAAGCTTATCAGGTTAGCATGTGGTCCCCTTTCTCCACACAAAATACCTAGATATTTAATAATTTTTACCATTTAGCCCAGCAAACTCAAAGTTTTAACTTACCAAAGACTTTGGAAAACTATGTTTAGGCATATATAACTATCACTGAAAAAGTTTTATCATATACCCTTTATTTTTATTATGTTTACCTCAACTTTGAGATTTTAAAGCTAATTATTATTACCCAAGGCATTTTATTGGCAATTTTGTAGCAGGGATAATTCTCTGGCTTTCAGTGGCTTTCATGTGAAAGTACTATTTTAATTTATTTTTCTTTATAAAAATGGGAGTGCCCCCCCACCCCCACCCCCTCATTATTTCTGTAACTTGGTAGAGGGCACTTCTGCAGATCTGCCCCTCCCAGTGTTAGGGGCAAAAATAGAACATAGCTATTTTTTAGGGGACTAGCTATTTAAGGGAAATATTAATGATGCTCTGTTAACCAGGATTAAAGTAGAATTTGGCTGAGAGTTGTATGTCCCCAGGACCTGGGAATCAACCTTGGAATGTGGTCTATTCTCATTCAAGAACTGCCTATTATCATGGAAACATTAACCTTGTTGCCCAAACAATGGAGTCCCACCCCAGCCCACATTGCCTACTTCCCCATGGCTATAATCCCTGCTTCCCCATGAAATCTTTGTCCTACCCTATACAAGCAGCTGGCTTAGATGTGGCTGCAGAGCAGATTTCTGTGGATGACCTGCTACTCTCCCATACTGCTGGAAGTATGGGGTAAATCAGTGATTCCCAAAGTGAGCGCTACCGCCCCCTGGTGGGCGCTGCAGCGATCCAGGGGGGTGGTGATGACCACAGGCGCATTTGTTTTAACTTTTTTTGTATTACCTTTCTATTCTGAGTTCAATAAATAGTTTCATAATTTCAAACTTCAATGTTTTTAATTTACACCTTTCTTTACCATATTTTACGAAAAAGGTAGAAACATTAATACATATATCTTTCTGCTTAATTGCTATTAAAATTTAAAAAAAAATAATCTCCAGGGGGCGCTGAGTAATATTTTTTCTGGAAAGGGGGCAGTAGGCCAAATAAGTTTGGGAACCACTGGGGTAAATGCTCATATATAATTCAGCCCTGTCTCAGCTTAATTGGCTCAAGTAGGGACAGACAGCATAAACCCATTGATGGTCCGGTTATGCTAGGATCTTATCTCACAGTAACCCAGCACATCAAATAGCCTTTGGTTCTGAGTGCTGCAAAGTCCAAACATCAGAGACAGAGGATTCCCTATGTTCATAAACCAGCGAGGAACAAACTAAGCCCCCAAAAGACAGAAAGCAAGCAAAGTAAATCAGTAGCCAAAATTACATTACAGAAACAGACAAGAACTCTCACTCGCTAAGAGTTTCTGGCTGCTGATGCCCTGAGATGGAAAGCAGGAAGAGTCCCTAATGCCAGGAGGTATTTCTCGGCATCTGGAAGGGTTCAGGAATCTGGAGAAGGCGCTGTGGCGTAAATTAATAAAGAGACTAGAAATATAATATAAATTTGTAATCCATGGGGGAGCCAGAGAAGCTTAGCTATAGAAACCAAGTTCTCTGAAACTCTGGACCCCTCGCTCTTTATTAACACAAATTGCCCTAAGGCAAAGCAGATATACATATCAAAGGTTAAGGTTTAGTATACAGTAGGCATTGTCAGATTGGGGGAGCTGCCTTCGGCTGTTCAGGTGTTTGGCCAGCAGGAGGCAATAACATGTAGATTAAAATGCCCTCAGTTGTCTGGCAACAGGCAATCATTTGTGCATCCTTTTCAGGTTTGGGGAAATGCCTTTGGCCATTCCAGTAGGTCAGTGGTTCTCAACCTTGGCTGCACATTAGAATCACCTGGGAATCTTTTTAAAAATACTGATTTGTGGGCCCCCACCCTCCGGAAATTCTGTTTCTTTGTATGGGGTGGGGCCACAACATCAGTAACAAAGAAACAATTTCTGGAGGATGAGGTCCAGAAATCAGGATTTTAAAAAGATTCCCAGGTGATTCTAATGTGCAGCCAAGGTTGAGAACCACTGCAGTTGGTAATAACATATGATTCAGCCCTGCTGAAGCCTCAAGGTTCCATCAACCTTTTGAGGAAACTTCTTGCATTTATGACCTGCTGGAATTAGCTTCCGGTATATCCCCTTTTTGATTTTAATAAATTTAATAAGAATGTATGTTGGCAAATGTTTCCCTCCACGTCCCTCATGGTTCAGGGTTCAGGATCTGGAAGAAGAGCCGCACACAAATGAAAGAGAAAAGACATGAGATAATTTGGGAATATTGGGGCCAGGTGGGTAAGTCCAACTCAGGAGGAAGGACTTCCACTGGTGCTCAGGCCTCACCAAGCTTTTATTCATCTGGGATACACCCATAGCATAGTCCTTAGGCAGGCAACAGGCAGACTAGCCCATCAGCAAGGATTTACATAATAATAGATGGGGAAGTTGCTTCAGCTACCACTGTCTGGACAAACAGAGGTGGCGCCCAGCTCCGACCTTTGCTAGGGCTTCAAGACCTTTGCTAGGGCTTCAAAGGTACCCAGCCTTCAGGGGGGTTCTCTGTCTATGCTTATCAGCTAGTGAAGACAATAAGCAGTTTCCCACAAATGTATGTTTTAAGATTTTTAAATTCAATGGAAAGGATAGAGTTCTAACAAGTCCCTTTAAATTGCTGCCAGGCATTAAAGGAATCAGCCTGCAGTAAGTTTCTTTCTGGGCCAACAGTTTTTTGAGTCCTTTTTTTAATGTCCAACAGTTCCTTATGTGTACATGCCAGCAATGATATTCTAGTTCAGGATGGTGGACAAACAGTGGCAATGCAGGTCAGATCTTCTCTGGCTTGGTCCTGGGCAACCTGCAGCGATGCACAGCTGCTGACTGCTAGCATGGCAAGGCGTCTTCACCATCCTCCATCTCTGGACTGTTTCTCCTTTGTCTCCTCAGCGTGTTGCTTGGGGCCACAGCTATTCTGTGGCTAGAGTAGTCTGGTCAGTTCCTCTCTCGGATCCATTGTTGCAGGAATCCACACGGGTTTGGAGGAGTTTTCTGGAAATATACAAGCATATTCTCGACCAAAGGTTAATAAAGAATCTTTCTATCAATTAGACTTGGGATCCTTTCGTTTTTGCCCAAACTGTTTTCCTTTGGCTTATTCTGACACCAATGTCATTTCATGGGTGTCTTGCCATCAGCATTACAATTGAAAATTAATTTTAAAGTAAAAAATTTAAAGCAATTAAGGCTTGATGTAATTTTCTTACAGGGGATTTTTCACTATCCCCCCCCCTTTTTAAGTTAAATAATATTAAGAGGCTTTTGGAAATTTTGCAATGAAGTCTTAATAACTTTTAATTTTCTGCACAGAAATATGACTGCTTTGGATTCATTGTATTATAAGCAGTTTTTGTACCGTGAGTAAAAAATTAGTTAATACTTCAAGAATAGGTTCCTGCCTAGTATAATTAGGTTCCCTGAATATTCACTTATTTTAATTTGCCAATATAAATTAGTCTGAAATAAGGTTTATTTTTAAACTTTATTTATCCTTGGTTGTGGACAGTAAATGACACTAATTGAATTTCTGCTATCAGTCTTTGCTAGGTGAAATAAGCCAGTCGGAGAAAGATTAATATCACATGATCTCACTAATTTGGGGAATATAATGAACAATATAAACTGATGAACAAAAATAGATCCAGAGACATAGACGCATCGAACAGACCTTCAAACCTCAGAGAGAAGGCAAGGGAGGATGGGAGGGAGTGAGGGTAAGAGATCAACCAAAGTACTTGTATACATGTATATAAGCATAACCAATGGACACAGACAATAGGGGGTGAGGGCATGTGCTGGGGGGGGGTGGGAGTGACCGGGGAGAGGTAAATGGGGGGAAAGGAGACATATGTAATACTTTAAACAATAAAGAATTAAGAAAAAAAGAATGACATTGTCCGTGTTTTGATAAGAATAAGGGAAAACAGAAACTGTTGATGCTGCTGATTAGGATCACCTCGTGGGAGAGCATTTTGATGACATTTCGCACGGCTGAAAATGTGCAGGCGTTCCGACCCAGAAGCTCTATACCTGATATAGTCCCACGAAAATCTCTTCCACTGTAGCCTGGAGAAACATGGACAAGATTATTCTTGGCAGCGTTGTTCGTAGTCATGAAAAATGGAAACCACCTGAAGGTTTTGTCAGCTGGCTAAAAGGTAAACTGTAGCGTCCTCATAGAATGGATTGTGATGCCGCCATTAATAATGACCTAGATCTACAGCTATTAAAATAGATAGGCTCAAATGTATAACACTGAATAGAAAAATCAAGTTGTAGTATCATAAGTGTTGTATTGAGAGCACTTATGTATATATTAGAAAACATGTATATAAAATATATGGAATATATGTATATAAAATAAAAGTATAAAACCATATACTGTAAAGGTTCCCATGAAATTAAATAGAGAGGCAAATGGGACAAGGTAAAAATGAAGGGGATTTCTTTTTTTTTTAGCCTTGTTGAAACAAGGCCACCAAAAATCTTGGTCACCTCCCAAAAAATAATGGGGAGAGAGAAAATTGAAGGGGATTTCAATGTTTTCTGAACTGCTCCTTTTTTCAATTTTAAAATGAGCTCAGATACATTAACTAATTGTGAACAATTGCTAATTTAATATGGTTGGTAATGTATTGTGTCCTTTTCTTCACTGTTCTATAATTTTTAAAACACTTTGCAATTTAAAAAGTAGCACATGATTAGAGTAAAAATAGAAATAAATTTTATTCTTTAATTTAAAACAAAACAAAACAAAAACCACCAAAGTAGAGCAATGTCTTCTGTCCCTGGTTCAGGGACTGGTCCCCCCACCCCCCCCCCCCTCCCGAGCCTTAGCATTCTCCCCATGGACTATCTGTGGGAATGTATTTCTCAGGCTTAGAAGTTTTGTTTCCCATCCTCAGCAAGTCCCTTGGGACTGTACTATGCGCTCAACACCCCCTTTGCTCCCATCCTGGAGGTTTCTTGCGTTGAGCTCAGTCCCCCACACTGGAGATTTCCCCCACTCTTTAAGATCCACTTTGCCCCTGTCTGGCTGTTTCTGTCGCAGGAGAACAGAACTGCAGATCAGAGCTCTGCACTCACTTTGTGTCCAAGACACATTCCAGTCACATATACTCGACCTCTAAGGATATCCAACCACCAAGGCAGTACTTATAGTCCTACTAGTGGCCTGGTGCACGAAATTCATGCATATTAAAAGGAAATTAATTAGAAGAAATATTTTAATATTGCTATTTGCCCTTTCTCTATAATAGAAGTGTCAGAGATGAAAGAAAATTAGTAAAATGTATATGAAAATCTCCCTCCTGTCAGAGTCTGGGGCGTACTGCAGGACCCAGCGTCAAGTCCCCGGCCATTCACGTGCACCTCAAAATCGCAAGAGACCCAGACCAGGTCAGCCCCACCCCTGTCAAGCCCCGCAGGGTGGAGGGTGCAGCCTCAGGTCCCCTGTCAAGCCCTGCCAGGGCAGGGGCATGGCCTCAGGTCCCCCGGCCCAGCCTCAGGTCCCCTGGCTCTGGCACCAGGGCATGGGGTGGGGCCTCAGGTCCCCCGGCCCGGAGCGAGGGCATGAGGGCACGAGGGTGTGAGGGTGTGATGACATTTGCATATTAGCTCTTTATTATATAGGATTTCCTACCTTGGTTCATGCATGGTTGCCAAGGTGCTTGCTTGGGTCCTTCCCGCATTGCTGGCTGATTCTCAATTCCAAGCTCATAGTCAGCCCGGTGGGTAATGGCCATCCCTCCTCACCGAGGCTGCCACAACTTGGCAGGGGGCATGTCTTCTCAGGAGAGGGGTCCGATGGCCCCCGTGGTGACCAACAGAATCCCTGATGAGACATCAAAATTGTTAGAAAGAAGGCGAGCCCCCAAACCAGGGGTCCTGGTGGGACATGAAGGATACCTGGGAGCCAGACAGCAAGGCAATACCTTACTCCTGCAGGAGGATGCAGCCAACAACGTGTCTGTATGCAAGCACTGAGCAGGCGTCTTCTGGGGTTTTAGCCCTGACACACGCCATCTGTCCCACACACTTGATTGGTCAGAGCTTAGGCTCACATTCTTGTGCAATTGGCTAATTTAAAGGAAAAAGGGAGAGGTTGACCTTTGTGGTTTCAAAATGGTGGTTGCCTAAACTCTCATCTTTGACAGAAAAGATTGTTTATTTTCTCAGAAAGCAATTCCAACTGAAAAGCCAAAATCAAAACCAGCCACCCACTTTTTCCTCCAGTCTTGCCTTATAGCCTGGGTCCTGTCAACCCTTAACCTTAGTTCCACCTCGAGGATTTTAATAGATTAGAGAGTCAGGAGAAAGCAAAGAGGGGGGAAGACCTCTGCAATTGGATAAAAAGTAAAGTGATAGATTTCTTTTACTTAGGTGGGTGCAGGATAGTTAACAATCAACAATTAACTCAGTAACAATGACAATGAAGGAATTTGTGATTTCAGTCCTGGCGCTCAGGGCATTTGGTTGTGCCCTGAGGGGTCCGGAAAAAGGGAAGTTACAAGTTACCCTGACATTTCACAGGTATGTTATCTTAGATGCAAAAAGACAATAGGCTCAGTTAAATATTGACCTAAATATTGACCTTTGTCAGGGAAGATACTGGCCTAGGACATGACTACCCACACTATAAGTTGCTTTTAGTTAAAGTTTTAATTTCAGTGGTTACTTTAGGTCTTCGAGTTTGCAAGACAGGCCTTCTCTGAGCTTGTCACATTGGCACGGGGCCCCTTTAGTCCACACAACCTAGGCTTCAGACTCGAAGACCAATGCTCTCCAAACTGGGGTCCCCAGTCTTCAGGCCCTTAGGGTGCGATGAGCAGGTTTGGGAAACAGAAGTAGTGGCTCAGCTTTCCCAGTGTGGACCTGGGGTCTTAGGCTGTTCTCCTCCACCATCCCTCCTGGGCCCTGGGAGAGCCTGGACTCCCCTGAGCTCCCTGTGAGCTCAGAGGCGGCAGAGTGAACACTCTGGCCAAGGCCCACCCATCAGCTTTTCAGGAAGTCAGGTGTGTGCACCTGCGGACGTGCGTGTGCTATGCTCGCTATCCATTCCACTGACAGGGTGGAAACCGCTGGGATTGGATAAAAAGTAAAATGATAGACACACCTTTTTTTTACTTAGGTGGGTGCAGGATAGTTAACAGTCAGCAATTAACTCAATAACAGTAACAATGAACAAATTTCTGGTCTCAGTCTGAAAGGGCGAGGGCTACGCCCTCCATCTTGCCTCAGGGTAAGGGCTACGTCCTTTCTCCTCCCCTTACTCCAACCCCCCCCTATAAAGCCCATCTCTACGCGGGGGTTCCCTCTCTCAGCCACTTGGTTTGCCGTTGTGTCGGTGAGTCTGGTGGATGGGGAGCTCAAGCTAGCTTGAAATACAGATTCTTATGCTTTTGCATAGGATTGGCTGGCTCCCTGATGTGGTTTCTTGGGGATCTTGAAATCTGGGCATAACAAGTCCTGGCACCCAGGCTCATTTGGTTGTGCCCTGAGGGGTCTGGAAAAAGGGAAGGTTGCAGCGCTCCACTGTGAACTCCCAGCACCTGCAGCTTTGGTGAAGCTTGTATTTCCTGCAATGTCCATTGTGGGCTTGTAAAACCCACTGCCCACTGGAGTCACGTGAGCAGGATGTGAAGGGTGCTTGATGCCATGGGATTCAGCCAAGAGTTTGGCTCACGTCATTGACAGAGTTTCCACTCGAATGTTGGTTGACATTTTGCTTTATGTTATTCACAAGTCAAACAACAAAGACCTGTGTCAACACTTCACTCGTTCGACACTGACATGGGGACCTTCCTTGCTGAATTAGATCATCATTTTCAAATACTGGGAATCTCCCCCATGTCTGTGCGATCCACAATGCAGCTGCTACACACATGACATGCGTTGAGGGTTAATTCGCATTATTAACATTTCCTGTCACTAAATGATCAAGACAACAGAATAGGACTGACTGCCCACTGAGCCACCACAGGCCCCTACAGAGGCCCCCCAGACACAGCACCCCACGACCCCCAGAGCACAGATGAGAGCAAACTACAGCTAGATAATTAGGAAGCGGAGGCTTTTAAGTAATTATTATTTTTTTATATAACTTGTTTCATTATAAGTTTGAACGTTTTCATTTTTAATAATGTTAACAAGCAGCTTAGAAATTCCTGACTGAAAGGGCGAGGGCTATGCCCTCCATCTTGCCTGTATCTTCCATGCTGGCCACGCCCGGGATTTTAAACTAACCAATGATAATCAAGGGAAGTGCGTGCCGTAGATATGACCACATCCTGTGTAACAAGACCCGGCTTGCGCCTGGCCAATCGGCAGGGCCCACAATCCCCTCGCTCCACTCCCCTATTAAAACCCGGTTTTTCCCAGGCGGGGGCACTCTGCTTCTGGTCGCTGCACTGGCCTGGAGCGGAGTCGGGTTGGCTAGCCCCCAATAAAAGGACCTTCTGCTTTTGCATCGAACTGGCTGGCTCCTAGTGTGGTCTTTGGGGATCTTGGAATCTGGGCATAACACTGACAATGTAACCACCCACCGGCTCTGACAGGTCATGGCTGGGGGCCCTTGTCCAACACCGAAGTGGTTTCCCCCTAGTTTCTGGTTTATTGAGGTGGAATTGACAAGTAAAATTATAAGATATTTCAAGTGTACATCCTGGTAATATGATATATGTATACATTGAGAAAGGATTCCTCCTGTCTAGTTACTTAATATCTATCACCTCACATATTTATCTTTTTTGGGGGGTGGGGGGAGAGGAGAGAACATTTAAATTCTACTCTGTTAGCAAATTTCAGTTACACAATACAGTGGGTCAACTATAATCACCATGGATACGTTAGGTCCTCAGACCTCCTTCATTCAGCACTGACACTTGTACCCTATTACCAACCTGTCCCCACCCTCGAGCCTGCCCCCCAGCCTCTGGTGAACACTGCCACCATCTCTGTATGTGCCTTGAATTCCATTAAAGTGGAATTCAAGTTTGTAACTATTAGATGATACAATAATTTGTTTTAATATACAGTAAAGATAGTCTTTCCAAATCTTTAGTAAAATTAAATCTCAATAAAATTGAGTGGCAGAATATTATGGTGAAGAATACTATTCTAAGCTTTTACCTTAAGAAGCTATAAAAATTTAAATTAAATCAAACCCATGACACTTATTAGGATGGCTATTGTAAAAAAAGAAAAGACAAGAAGAGTTTGGGGTGGTGAACACACAATACAATATATAGATGATGTATTATAGAATTGCACCCCTGAAACCTATATAATTTTATTAACCAATGTCACCCCAATAAATTCCATTTTACTAAAAGAAAAGAAGTGTTGGTGAGATATGGATAAATTAGAACCTTTGTGCACTGTTGGTGAGAATGTAAAATGGGGTAGCCACTGTGGAAAACAGTATGGCGGTTCCTCAAAATGTTAAACATAGAATTACTGGACTGGCCAGCATGGCTCAGTGGTTGAGCATCAACCTATGAACCAGAAGGTCACAGTTCAATTCCTGGTCAGGGCACGTGCCCAGGTTTCAAGCTCGATCCCCAGTGTGGGTCGTGCAGGAGGCAGGCGATCAATGATTCTCTCATCATTGATGTTTCTATCTTTCTCTCCCTTTTCCTTCCTCTCTGAAATCAATAAAAATATATTTACAAAACAAAAACATAGAATTACCATACATTCCAGCAATTCCACATTTATACACCCAAAAAGTGAAAACAGGGTCTCAAAGAGTCATTTGCACATCTGTGCCGTGTTCATAGCAGCAATATAATAGCTCAAAACGAATTAGCCCAGTGTCCCTGGATAGATGGATGGGGATAAATAACATGTGGCCTATATATCAATGAGCATTATTCAGCTTTAAAAGGAAAAGAAATTCTGACTCACACACAACATGGATGGACCTGAAGGACATTATGCTTAGTGAAGTAAGCCAGCCACAAAAGGACAAAGACTGTATGATTCCCCTAATACTAGTACTAGAGGCCCCAGTGCATGAAATTCATGCACAGGTAAGGTCCCTAGGCCTGCCCGGAGATCAGGGCCAATCAGGGCCTTCCAGCTGCTGGCGGGGCCTCCCTTCCCTGGCTGCTGGCTGCCGGCAGGGGCCTTTCTTCATTCCTCGCCGCCCCCTGGTGGTCAGTGCACACAATAGTGAGCAATAGGACTCCTGGTCTCCTGGTCAAACTCCCATGGGGACACTTTGCATATTGGCCTTTTATATATATACTAGAGGCCCGGTGCACAAAATTCGTGCACGGGAGGAGTGTGTGTCCCTCAGCCCAGCCTGCACCCTTTCCAATCTGGGACCTCTTGAGGGATGTCTGACAGCTCGTTTAGGCCTGATCCCACCAGTGGATCAGGCCTAAATGGGCAGTCGGACATCCCTCTCACAATCCAGGACTCCTGGCTCCCAACCGCTTGCCTGCCTGCCTGATTGCTGCTAACCGCTTCTGCCTGCCAGCCTGATCACCCCCTAACCATTCCCCTGCCAGCCTGATTGATGCCTAACTGCTCCCCTGCTGGCCTGATTGCCCCCAACTGCCCTCCCCTGCAGGCCATCTTGTGGCAGCCATCTTAGACCACATGGGGGCAGCCCTCTTGTGTGTTGGAGTGATGGTCAACTTGCATATTACCTCTTTATTATATAGGTTAGATTGTTATTTGTGTTATTGTGGTAATTATAAAGTTAAGATTTTAAAGACAGCCCAGCTGTTTGTTTTAATGGCCATAGGGTCAGGTTTTTTTTGTTAAAAATCATTTAGACTATTTTTAATTTAGTCTATTGGGTATTTTGTTTAGCATTAGAATTGAACTATAGTTTGTCTGTATTTAAATGGACAGTTATTGTTGTCTATGTAGTAGGATTTTTAAATTTTTGTCTGTGTATTATATGGTCTTTGGGAGGGGTGGCATATTTTTTTGGAATGGATTAGGGAGTATTTTTTATAGGAGTTTTTTGCTAGGTTTTATATGTTACTAGAGACCTGGTGCACAGATTCATGCACCGTGGGGTCCCTCGGCCTGGCCTGCAGGGATCGGGCCAAAACCGGCTCTTCAACATCCCCTGAGGGGTCCCCGATTGTGAGAGGGCAGTTCTCCAGTGAAGCACCCTAGAATCGAGCTCACTTCTCTTTGGTTCCGGGTGCATCACCTGAGAACCACAGCTGCCAAGTCACCACAGCTCAGCAGCTCCTGCGTTGAGGGTCTGCCCCTTGGTGGTAAGTGCACGTCATAGCTACCAGTCAGAGCATCTGCCCCCTGGTGGTCATTGCATGGCACAGCTACTGGCTGGTTGGCCGGTCAGCCAGTCGCTTATGCTTTTATATATATAGACTAGAGGCCCAGCTCACAAAATCATGCGCGGGTGAGCTGTGAGCCTCCCCACCCCACTGCTGCGAGCTGCTAGCTACAAGCCACCCCAACCCGCTGCCGCGAGCTGTGAGCCACTTCGCTGCCATGAGCCACCCTGCCCTGCTGCTGCAAGCCGCCGCTTGGGGGCCGGGGGGGAGGGACTGAGAGATGGCCAATGCACCTCATGGTGACTGGTCGAGTAGTCATTACGCTTATGGTCCCTGGCCTTTTATTATATAGGACTAGAGGCCCAGTGCATGAACTTTGTGCACTGGGGGGTGGGTGTCCCTCAGCCCAGCCTACACCCTCTCCAGTCTGGGACCCCTTGGGGGATGTCTGACTGCTGGTTTAGGCCCGATCCCACTGGCAGTCGGACATCCCTCTCACAATCCAGGACTGCTGGCTCCCAACCACTCGCCTGCCTGCCTGTCTGATTGCCCCTAACTGCTTCTGCCTGCCAGCCTGATCACCCCCTAACTGATCGATGCCTATCTGCTCCCCTGCCGGCCCGATCACCCCCAACTGCCCTCCCCTGCTGGCCTGATAGCCCACAACTGCCTTCCCCTGCCAGCCATCTTGTGGCTGTGGGCACCGCCATTTTTGAAGGCGTGGCAGTCAATTAGCATATTCCCTCTTTATTGGCTATAGGATCCACCATCTTTGCAATGGCATGAGGGTCAATTAGCATACTCCCTCTTTATTAGATAGGATAGGACCTAATAGGGTTTGTAATTTTTGTGACAAAGGGCTGGTATTCACCATTTCCCTCTATTTGAAATAGGCCCCCCACTTTGTTAAAATTGGGGTTTGTGTCACTCTTTTCTTGGGCATGGTCATCCAGGACCTAAGCCAATATCTATAGTATAGGTAGTCTTTATGAGTATTTTATTTTGTGCAGTGATTGTCTTACAAGCTTGTAAGGCTATATAAGTGGCTGTTAATTGTTTTTTAATGAGGGAGTATTCCCTTTTGGACCTTTTTTATAGTGGAGACCAGAATTTAATGTTTTCGGGGGTTTTTTTGTTTATGTTGTTGCCATAAACCCTAATTAAATTCTTATGGAGTAATAGTTATGACCAACTGGAATGGTTGTGTTGGGTCTATAACCTGTCTTTTTAATTTTTGGAATCTAGTTCCATGGTGTCCCCTTTTGGGACAACTGATGTAATGGCCATAATAACTGTCAGGTGAGGGATGAATATTTATCAATATTCCAAAGGACCAATATAGGTCTATAATTGTTTTATTGTTGTTGGTCAGGGATAAGTTTGTATTTTGTTAATGATTGTTTGGGGTATTATTTTAATCTTATTTGACCACACAATTTTTAAGAATTTGACAAACAAGGTAGGTCCCTGAATCTTGCAGTTGTTTATTGTTTATTTTTATGAGTCTAATGTCTGCTGTAAGCTATTGGCAGTTGTGTTTAACTTTGTAAGAGAATTAGAAGTTAGTATGATATTATTAATATAATGAAATATTGTCACTGTGAGAGGCTTGCCCCAGGTGTCTAAATTTTGGGCCATCAGGCCATGATAGATGGTAGGGCTGTGTAAATATTTTTGAGGGAGAATAACAAAAGTCCATTGTTGACTTTTTCATGTGAAAGTAAATATTTTTTGACTTTTCAGAGCTATATTTATGGGAAAGAAAGGATTAGCCAAGTTTATTATATAGTGGTGTCACCCTAATGACAGAGTTGGGCGGTTTATGAGACTCATTATAGCTGGCATTGTGGGGTTTAATGGGAGAGTCATTTTATTTAGTTTTTTGTAATTTATGGTAATTTGTTAGGTGCCGTTAGGCTTTTTATTGGTTATGTTGGAGAACTGTATGGGCTGTGTGTGGGCCAAATGATTTTTGTTTTTTTAGTTGTAATATTGTCTGATTTTTTTGGAACTTTCTGGGAGATGGTATTGTTGCACCCACACTACCCAGCGGGGGTTAGGCAGTTTTATGGCTGCGTGATGCGGGTGCCCTTTTGTGATGGGCTTTCTTATATGTACCCACAAGTGGAATTTATTTTGGGTTGTTGTAATTGTTAATTTTTAAAATATGTTTATTTTTAAGACGTATTTGGTTATGGGAGATATAGATAGATATAGATATAGATATAGATATAGATATAGATATAGATAGATATAGTACTAGAGGCATGAAATTTGTGCACTTGGGGGTGGGGGGTCCCTCAGCCCATCCTGCACCCTCTCACAGTCTGGGAGTCCTGGGAGGATGTCTGACTCATGGCTTAGGCCCGCTCCCTGCCTAAGTGCTGCCACAGAGCAGGAGAGGCTCCCACCACCGCTGCTGCTCTCGCCAGCCGTAAGCCTGGTTTGTGGCTAAGCAGCGCTTGCCCTGTGGGAGCACACTGACCATCGAGGGCAGCTTCTGCATTGAGTGTCTGCCCCCTGGTGGTCAGTGTGCATCATAGAAACCAGTTTTTCTGCTGTTAGGTCAATTTGCATATTAGCCTTTTATTATATAGGACTAGAGGCACTGGGAGGTGGGGGTCCCTCAGCCCAGCCTGCCCCCTCTCAGTCCAGGAGCCCTCAGGGGATGTACTACTGACAGCTTAGGCTCGTAGGGAGCGGGCCTAAGCTGCAGTCTGGCCGTGGAGGCTCAGAGCAGGCGCCATGTGTGTGTGTGTGTGTGTGTGTGTGTGTGTCCGCTGGGGGCCTGCCCCCAGCAGTGCTGCAGAGGCTCAGAGCAGGTGCCCCTCTGTGTTGATCTCTCAGGCTCGGGGCGAGCCCGGCCCCTACTCCTGAGCTGGTCATGAGTGTGATGGAGTCTCGACCTCACTTGCATATTACTTCTTTTTATATATATAGATAGGCCTTCAGGTGGAGGTGGCCAATACTCAGTGTTGCTTGTCGTTACTGGACAGTTTTGTTTTTGTATTTGTCTATATGAGCTGCTGGGCCCGTATATTTGTTTGGGTTACCATATAGCAAAATGTAAGTCTGTATTAGTATTTATTAGTGTCAATATATGTTGTATGTTGTGGGGAGACCATAGATAGTGAGTTTAACCTGTGGCCTTCATTCCTTTGGATTCCTTCCTAAGTGGGTTTTTTGGCCTGTTTTTTAGTCTGGGAGATTAAATCCCTCCTCCTCAGGGGAGTCTAAGTAGTCCTGGAGGTGTATTGGTCTAGGGCAGTGGTTCTCAACCTGGGGGTCGAACGACCCTTTCACAGGGGTCGCCTAAGACCATCGGAAAACACATATATAATTACATATTTTTTTGTGATTAATCACTATGCTTTAATTATGTTCAATTTGTAACAGTGAAATTGGGGGTCACCACAACATGAAGAACTGTATTAAAGGGTCATGGCATTAGGAAGGTTGAGAACCACTGGTCTAGGGGAACTGCCTTTTTTGGCACCTTTTGGAAGTGTTGTCCTATCAGTCATTATCTTCATAGGACCAGCAGCATGTCGTTGGGCTGCTGATTTATTTTTACTTTTTTAATTTTTATAGCCACCAGGTCTATCCATATTTGTGTGTGGGAGATTTTTATAGGCTTTGTCCCCACCGTTATTTTGGATTTCAAGTCTATGGTCTTAGGCACCACCTTAGGTACTTTAGGCTTCTGTATCGTTATAGGTCTTGTTATTTTTTGTTGCTTCTGTTTGACTTTCATGTCCCCCAAGTTGGCCATGGCCATAGTGCAGTGGTCGGCAAACTGCGGCCCCTTGAGTGTGGCTCTTCCACAAAATACCACATATGGGTGTGCTCATACAGTGCGATTGAAACTTCGTGGCCACACTCAAGGGGCCCAAGAGCCGCATGTGGCTCGCGAGCCGCAGTTTGCCGACCACTGCCATAGTGACTTCATGTATATGGTGGTCTATGAAAAGGATCAAAATGGCTGCTAGCGAGTTGAGTGCCACAGGAGGGGCTGCAAAACAGGAGCCACTGCGCCAGCGGTAACACTGTCCTTCGAGCTGTCTGTTGGCTCTAGTTCCCCAGGTCCCTCCTGTCCCAGGGAGGCTCCCTCCTGCTCTAGGACATGTACCCGGGCCTGCAAAGTCTCCTTCCCGAGGTGTTTTAGTTTCAAGGCCATTAGGAGCAACCAGGCTACCTGCCTGGCAGCCTTCTGCTGGTCTTCGGGAATCCAGGCCATCAAGGATGACAAAGCCTTCTCTAACACCTCCAGTGTTACCTTAACCTGCTCACAGTCCTCTGGGGGCATCCAAGGCATCAGGACCACCGTTACTGAATACCACAACCTGGTCGGAGGCCACATGCCCTCCGATGACGGGTTAGACAGTGTACTTACCCCAGAATCCTGCCGACTGCACCAAATGTTAGGGGCAAGTGCCTTAGCCAACGATTGACCCTTCTGAGTGCAGGGAATTGGAAAAACACATGGTAATAACAGGTAGGTGGGACATGTTTTATTATGAACAAAGCAGCCAGCAACTGGCTGGTCAGTGGCAATTTATATATATGCTTAAACAAAAGAGGCTTCATGACAATTTGTGATGCTCATGTTATTTTAATATAAACGAACAACCAGAACGACCAGTGGCTATGATGTGCACTGCAGCAGCCAACCAGCCTGATCCGGGCCCCAACCCGGCCGGCCTGGCCCCCAACATCCCAACTGGGGGTGGGACCAGCCGGCCAACCACCTGCGGCCCCTCCCTGGCTGGCCCCGCCCCCAATCGGCCCCCAACACCGCGGTCAGGGGTGGGGCCAGTCAGCCAACCACCCACAGCCCCTTCCCCCCCGGCAGCCTGTGTGATGGGCCCCCATTGGGGTGGGCTGGTCAGACCCCACCTGTGCACGAATTCGTGCACCAGGCCTCTAGTTTTAATATAAACAGGTTATATAAGGGTGAGCTTGTGCAGTACATATAGTGCTATTGTTGAGTTATTGCCCTCGCACATGTGTAGGGCAAAGGGGCCTTTCACCTCGTAATACTGCTATGTCCTTAGGTCAGGGCCCCCACAGTGAGTATTTATACCATTGCTAAACAGGAATGTGGGGGATGTGTGGCTTGCCAAAGAATAAACAAAAAGATGAAAGCGGAGACCACCCAGGTTGAGACCATTTCAGAGCATTCAGGAAGACTTCACAGAGATGCTAGGGTGGGATGACAAAGATACCTACTGGTAACAGTGGATCCCGTCTCTGGCTGGGTGGAGGCCTTCCCCCTCTCAACTGCCACCACAGGGAGAGTCATCAAAGTCGTCTTAGAGCAGATCGTACCTCGGTTCGGTCTGGTGGAAAACATCGACTCAAACAACGGGAGTCACTTCACCTCAAAGGTGTTGAAGGGAACAATGAAGGGTTAGACATCAATTGGGACTATCACTCTCCCTGGCACCCGCTTCCTTGGGAAAGGTGGAAAGAATGCATCAGACCCTTAAGAAACAAATTATGAAACTGATCCTAAAAAACAAATTGCCCGGGACCAAATGACTCCCAACAGCTCTCCTGAGGATTAGAACAGCTCCAAGGAAAGATGTGGGGTTGTCCCCTATGAAATGTTATATGGGCTCCCATCCTTGGCAGGACTGCTGATCTTCCTACCATGGAGACTAATGATCAATTTTGGAGGAACAATACATTGGCCATATCTCCTACCCTGTCATCCCTCAGGCTCAGAGGACTCCTCGCTCAGACCTCGCCTCTCGAATTCGCAGTTCATCACGTCCAGCCTGGTGACCTGGTGCTGATCAAGACCTAGAAGGAGGACAAGCTCTAACCCAATTGGGAAGGCCCCTACCAAGTGCTCCTTGTCCACCGAGACTGCCGTACGGACAGCCGAGAGAGGTGGACTCACTACACTCGGGTCAAGGAATGTAAAGGAGACTTCGGGGGAGGGGGAAATT
>NW_005872819.1:0-11108 GCF_000147115.1 Myotis lucifugus | reverse complement strand
TCAATGATCCCAGCTGACATGACTGTCACCTGAGGTAGTCACTAGAGTATATGGGTTAGGCTTAGGAAAAGACCCCCTAGAAAGACTAGCTCTCAGATTAATAGTTAACTCGACTACACCCTCTACAGCTAAAAACACAACTCTAGACCCCATGAAGAGTCCTGAGATGCTAGAAAATGATCCTAAGGGAATAAAAATAATTGAAGTCAAAGACTTAAGGCAGACTCTTAAAATAGAAACTGGATATGGTGATATTAATGCCTGAGTTGAATGGGTTAAGTTTATGGTCCAGGCTCTTAACAAGAGCAATTGCTTCACATGCGCTGCAGAATGGCCACAACCACAGGTGGTTCCCTTTCCCCTCAGATGGGATACTGATCCCGGAGGGATATATTGCATGCTGGCCCTGTACCAAGACAAGGATGCTTGGGGAAACGAGACCTGTAGGAGTCTGTCTTTGCTCTTTCCTACTTTACAAAGATCAGACCCGAAGGCCATCCCCTCTTTCTCTATAGGGAATGTGAACTATTCCTCTTGCCTCTCTAGGCAGGGGGCAGAATTCACTAGACTCATGGGAGAACTGACGACTTGCACCAATTTCTTACTAAACGTCACCGATGGGCCAGGCGCTAGCAATTACTCTGCTCTCCGCATACCCCGGGTAGACGTCTGGTGGTATCGTGGGAAAGGGAACCTCTGTAACGCATGGCATCCAACTGGACTGGGACATGTGCCTTAGTTCCGTTGCCTATACCATTCAGCCTGGCATTCCACCGAGAATCCAGGCAGAATAGTCAGGACACGAAGAGCAGCGGCAGGATCTTTGGGCTCCAATATTTATATTGATTCAACAGGAGTCCTGAGGGGGCTCCCTAGTGAATTTAAGGCCCGGAATCAAATAGCTGCTGGATTTGAGTCTGCGCTCCACTGGTGGTCCACTATTTAAAAAATGTAGACTGGATTAACTACATCTATTATAATCAGCAGAGGCTTATCAATTACACTGGGATGCTCTTCAGGGGGTAGCTAGTCAGTTGGATGCCACTAGCCGTATGGCTTGGGAAAACATGATACTAGCAGAAAAAAAGGGGGGGGCTGTGTTATATTAGGAGGGAAATGTCATTCCCAATAACACAGCTCCCAATGGCTCCATCACAAAGGCATTCCAGGAACTGATGACTTTAGCTAATGAACTGGCTGAAAATGCCGGCATTCATGACCCCTTCACAGGATGGTTGCAGAGATGGTTTGGAAAATGGAAAGGCTTAATGGCCTCGATTCTTACATCTCACATCATTGCAGCAGGAGTCCTGACAGCGGTAGGGTGTTTTATTATCCCCGTGTAAGAGGATTAGCACAGAGCCTAATTGAGGCAGCTATTAACAAGCAAATGCCCATGACTTATCAGCAGAATAACCTGTTATTATTAGAAACCAAATTAGACTCACTCTTCTATGATGAGGAAAGTCAACAGGTTCTCAAGCAATTTGAAAAATGAAAAATACAAGAGTGAGAATAAGACTAGTAAAAGTAAAAAGAAGAGTTAGGAATAAGCCTCAGTGGTCCATTTTTGCCCTAAATGGAAAAATACTAAGGGCCCATTTTGCTTAACTAGGTAATGCAACTGCAAAGTCTCTGTAACAGACAGGATATGGAAGAGGGTAGATAGGATAGATTTCAATAAAATGAGGAAGTGGGTAAAGACTGGATATGTGTCAGAAGGTACCTACCCCAGGAAGATCTTTCCACCACAAAGAGACAAAGGGACAAGGAGATAACTAAAAAGCCCACAGCCCAGTTTTAAATAACCCAATAGGAAGTGATAGAACCTAGGCGACTTTCAGGAAAGGCTGCACACCCCATAGTACTCAGCCAATGAGGAACCGGGGGCGGGACCTGCGCACTAGGGAATATAATGCTGGTTGTGATCCCTTTGGGCTTGCCTGCCAACCAGACACCCCATCTTGCAAGACCACCATTAAAAGTTTTGCTTTCGCCATACTTCATGTTTCTGAGCCCATTATTTGACTTTGGACAGGTGAGCGTGTTTCTCACGTAGGGAGAGATTTTAAAATCAGTGATGCCCATATATTTTTTTCAGAAGGATATGTATTAGAACTAAATGAATCGGATACTGAATCAAAAGGGGAAAATGATTTCAAAGGAAACTCCCAAGAGGAAACTAATCTTGAGACTGACTGAACGTTTACCCGTCATCTTTTCTTCATTAACTTCCATGAGAGCTGAGAGAAGGCTTAATAGGGGACCTGCCCTACTCAGAATGGCCCAAACGGCCCAGAGACTTGCAGTGATGCCTAACTCTCGGCTTGCTACACATGCCTCTGGAGATGGTGTGAGAATAAACAAATCATCTTTTCTGTCAAAGAACAGTTTAGACAGCAACCATTTTGGACTGTGTGACTTGGCAGCCTTCATGTTGGCCGCATGGCTTGCAGCTCCCCTGGGGGCTGCGATCTTGAAACAGCAAAGGCCAACCCCTCCCTTTGAATTAGCCAATCGGGAAAGACTTGCACCTGAGCTCCAATCAAGAGCAAAGGACAGGTCACGTGTGTCAGGAGTTATAAACCAGAGCAGCCCTGGGTGTGCGCGCGCTTCCAGACCATGTGTGCGCACCCTTCTATGTAGAAGTAAAGATGTTTGCCTGCTGCCTGGCTCCCGGGTGTGCTTTGTGTTCTACCAGAACCCCTGATTTGGAGGGCTGGCCTTATTTCTAACAATTTGTGGTCTTGTCCAGGATACCATCTGTCACCACAGAGAAAATGGACCCCCTCTCCTGAGGAGGTGCACCCCGCTGCCAAGTTGCAGTGGCCTCGGTGAGGAGGGACAGCCATTACCCCTGGGCTGACTATGAGCTTGGGATTGAAAGTCAGCCAGCAACGCAGGAAGGGCCCAAGCAAGACCCGCGACAATCAGGTGACCTTATGCATGAGACAAGGTGGGAATTGGACTAAGCACTACTTTGGTGATTGGGTGTCCTTGGAGGTCGGGCATATGTGGCTGGGATGTGTCTTGGACATAAAGCGAGTGTGGAGTTCTGATCTGTGGTTTCATTCTCCTGCAAGGGAAGCGGCAGAGAGGGACGAAGCAGACCTCAGGGGAGTACGAGAAACCTCCAACATGGGGGGTTGAGTACATAGTCACAAGGGACCTGCCAAGGATGGGAAGCAGAAATTCTAGGCCAAGGGAATACATTCCCCCGAAATAGTCCATTGGGAGAATGCTGAGGTTCTGGGGAGGCAAGTTCCCAAACCAGGGACAGAAGACATTGCTCTTGGTGTAAACTTTTAGTGTTGTGCGCGCCTGTATGAGAGTGTGTGTTGATGTTTTATGTCTGTTTTTTTGTTGTTGTTTAATTTGTTTACTTAGCTAGTGAAATTTCTGTCTGTATGTCTGTGATGCAATTTTGGCTAACTTTTAGGGACTTTAATTTGCTCTTCCCTTATTTATGATTTTGCTGTGCTGGGTTAAAATTTTAAGATTCTAAGATTAATTTAAAAGTGTAAAATTCGTAAATGTTGCAATCAAGGGGAATTTAAAACAAAGGCCAGCCAGTTCCAAGACTGCTTGTGGTTAACAAAACATTATCTTCCCCACCTGAGGCGAAGCGGGAGGGGAAAAAAAAGCCAGAGGTTTCCCAGCGGCAGAATGGAAGGCAGTACTTGGGTGCTTGCCGAACTGGGAAGGGCGGAGAATTTCCCAAAACACTGCCCTGCATCACGTCCATTAAACATCCAGTTGTCAGTGTTGGTATTAACTGGGATGGGACCGGGACGGAAGCGGGTGGCCCGAGATGGGAAATGGGTGACCTGTGCCTGCTTGTGATGTCACAAACCTGCGCAGGCCAGCTGAGGCAGAACTAAGGCTGACCTTGGGGGCACACAGCATGAGAATGGGCAGTTTTTGAATGAGGATGGACTGCATTCCAAGGGTGGTCCTGGAGGCATAAGACTTCCAACCAGATTAGCATGTCCTTTCTTTGAACAGAAAGGGTAATCATAGTTAACAGCATAATTCAAATCCCTGTTAAAAAAATTAGTCAAGAAAATGCTTTAGGTAATAGTTGGCTTTAAAAATCTCAAAGTTGATAATATATAAAGCTTTTCAGTAAAAATATAAAAGAGAACAAGGGCAGACAATTGGGATCCCTTGAATTGCCTCGCCCCTCCCTATGCCACCGGGAGAAGACAACCTGAGGAAACATCCAAGATGACGATTTACAATCCCAGCCTCCCCCTCAGGCTCCAACTGGCCCTTTGGCCACCATGCCACCAGAAACCAGCTTTTCTAGGCTGCGAAAGAAGTTGGAGCAGTAAAAAAAACAAGAGAGAGAGAGAGTTAAAGGCTCTGCTGGAAGGCCCACCTGGTGTAGTTGACCAATTAGATCAATTTCTAGGCCCACAAGTATATACGTGGGCCAAATTAATGTCCATTTTAGGAATCTTATTCTCGGGAGAAGAGAGCTATGATTCGAAGGTCAGCTATGGTGGTCTGGGAGCGAGAGCACCGACTGGCCCTGGGGCACTTCCAGCAGACGGTAAATTCCCAAACCAGGAGCCTCAGTGGGACCATAACAACATGGCCCATAGAGGGCACATGAGAGACCTTAGGGAGCTCATCATTGAAGGAATTAGGGAAGCAGATCCTAAATAAAGCCTTTAATATTCAGCAAGACAAAAAAGGGTCTTCAGAATTTACCAAGACAAAAAGATCAAATGAGAAAGTGTTCTGGGCCAGACCCTGAAGACCTGTTGGGCCAAGAAATATTATAAATTACATTTTGTTACCAATAGTTGGCCTGACATCTCAAGAAAGTGGCCTAGGGAAGGGCTCGCCCAGAGGGCCAGAAGCAGAAGCGGCAGCACTAACCTTAGATGATGTATCTCTAAGGAAGAATGTAGCAGTTTATACATAATTTTCCAAAGTCTTTGGTAACTTATAACTTTGGAGTTACTGAATTATATAATATTTTATTGGCCTGATTAAAAAAGGAGGATTAATTGGTCTGAACCAAATTTTTTAATATTAAAACCAGTTTAAATTTAATTAATGTCTTTTAGAATAATTACAAAAAGTGTGTTGATAAATGTTAATCTAAGAAATGCTGGCTGTTTACTTTTTGGTAAATCATTGAAAAATTAAGGTTTCTAAGAGTGAAGAATTCTAATACACTAAAAAAAAAAAAGAAAGAAAAGGTCTGTCCAAGTTGCAGAAATACTTAATGGAAGGACTGAGGCACGGTTATGCATTTTGAAGGAAAAAAGAAGGTGGTTTCTAAAGGTGGTTATTTCTGGAAACTGTAAAAATGTTTTTGAAAGTTGTAAGAATGTCCGTGGAAATTATAAGAAGTTTATAAAAAAGAAATGTTAAAAGGAAATTGATTAAATGATACAGGCCAGTAAGCCAGGACAAAGCAGGGAAACTGAAATATTTAAACAGCAGTTTGCAACCACCTAGAAAACTCTGCCTTCCCTAAACCAAGAGTCAATGATTTGAATTCTGCCTCCCTAAACAGAGGGTAAATAGCTTGTGCCAAGGTTCTCAGGAAGACTGATGGGAGAATCCAATTAGTGTCATTTGCTGTCCACACCCAAGGACAAATGAAGTTAGAAGATAAGCCTTATTTTGGTCAGTTCTTTTCTAGTAAAATGATTATGTTATGTTAATCAGGTATTTAATAAAAAGACCACCTTTTAATGATAGGAACTGAAGTTTGCTGGCCTATATTACTGTCTAATACACTTTAATATATAATCTTTTGGTAAAATCAAGTTGGACAACCTTCCTAGGGTTTGAATTTTAGGAAAAGTTTTTTTTACCTGGAGTTTGCTGTAGGTGATTCCAATAGGCCTGGAATGCCTCAGGATCTTCCTACAGTGGAAACTAGGGACCAATTTCTTAAGAACTATGTACTGAGTATCTCTTCTACTTCATTATTATTATTTTTTAATATATTTTTATTGAGTTCAGAGAGGATGGGAGAAGGATAGAAAGATAGAAACATCAATGATGAGAGAGAATCATTGATCAGCTGCCTCCTGCATGCCCCCTACTGGGGATCAAGCCCACAACCCAGGCATGTGCCCTTGGCCAGAATCGAACTCAGGACCCCTCAGTCCACAGGCTGACGCTCTATCCACTGAGCCAAACCGGCCAGGCCTCTTCTACTTTAACTCTGTCAGGTTAGAAGGCCTCCTGACCCAAGGCCCTCTTGAGTTTCCGGTTCATCGTCATCGACCAGAAGGCTACGTTTGTTTAATCAAGACTTGGAAGGGAAGCAAGTTGGAACCCTCCTGGGAAGGACTTACCTGTCTTGCTTACCACAGAGATTGCTGTTCGGACTGCAGAGCGAGGTTGGACCCATCACACACGGGTTAAGGGCGGACACACCTCAACTTGGACAGCCATACCAGGACATGTCCCCTTGAAATTGATGCTAAAAACGGTGAGCTGTCTTAATAACCATCATGTACTGGGCTCTATTTGCTTTAGGGATCTGGCAAATTGCAGGGGCTTACAATGTGGCTGAAGAAAGGTGTACAATCTGGATCATGCTTACCCAGTTAAGTTATTGTTTATAGATCACTTGAATGACTTGGATATTTCAGCCTTTAGGTCAAAAGATTGGCTAGGACTAGATTTAGGAGTAGATGTCACAGGACAAGATCCCCTAGGCCACTGCCACCACCATGCAAATAGAAGTAGGTTATAAGGGAACGAAAGCCTGGGTGGAATGGATTAGATATTCTGTAGTCGCCCTAAATAAAAGTGACTGTTATGCTTGCACAGCAGGAAGACTAGAGGCCCAAGTGGTCCCATTCCATTCGGATGGATCTCAGACAGTAACGGGATGGAATGTGTGCTTGCCTTGTCCCAGGAGGAAACTGCCTGGGGAAACACTTCCTGTAAGACTCTGCCCTGTTGTTCCCATTCAACAGAGGTAACGAGCAAGGACCCCCCAAAACTATCCGGCCCCGTCCTCGGACGTAAACTATACCTCCTGCCTCTCAAGGGGGAACAGTGCTCGGAGTTTATGAGAAAATTATCCAGATGCGTAAATGGCCGAGTATCCTCAGAAGCCCATCGTGCTGCACTGCCTATGCCCCATGCTGATGTCTGGTGGTGTCATGGGGACCCTGACTTGGGCCTTGCCCAGCAGTTGGAGTGGAACTTGTGCTCTGATACAATGGCTATCCCTTTCACGTTGGCACATCCTAAACCTTTTTCAATGGACAGACAGACTAGGAAGAGGAGAGGGTCCGGGGGCCCCTTTGATCCCCATATACACACAGATCCCATTGGGGTTCCAGGAGGAGTGCCAAGGAGTTTAAGGCTAGAACTCAGATTGCCGCAGGGTCTGAGTCTGTCCTGTGCTGGCGGCCACTGTGAACAAGAACGTGGTGGATTATATTTTCTAGAACCAGCAAAGGCTTGTTAACTATGCTCGAGACACAGCTAAAGGGAGAGTGAGCAGCTAGAGGCCAGCAGCAGGCTGCCTGGGAGAACAGGTTGGCCTTGGATCTGATTCTGGCAGAAGGAGGAGGAACAGGTGTCATGTTGGGGCCAGTGCTGCTCATTCATCCCTGACAACACGGCACACGGACCGTCGCTGAGCCTAAGGCACCGGCAGCTTTGGTGACGAGTGAGCTGGAGCCTGGGACCGAGGCTCCTTCTCCGATTCCCTGGAGCGATGGTTGGAAAGGGAAAGGGAGCGATGGTGTCCACGTCACCCCTTTGATTGGGAGCTGCAGTGATGGGTGTCGCAGCATCCCGTGTGGGGGGTCTTATCCAAGGGCTAATCGGAACCGCATGGACCCAACAGCAAGTTAGTCTCCTCCTGGACACTGCAGAGCAGGAAAGTCAATGGATGTCAGCGAGTTTGAAGACAGAGTTTAAATAAAGAAAAGGGGGGAATTGTGAGAATGAACAAGTCATCTTTTCTGTTAAAGAACACTTTAGACAGCCACCATGTTGGAGTGTGTGACTTGGCAGCTGCCATGTTGGCCACATGGCTTGCAGCTCCCTTGGGGGCCGCCATCTTGAAACAGCAAAGGCCAACCCCCTCCCTTTGAATTAGCCAATCAGGAAAGACTGTGCGCCTGAGCTCCAATCAAGAGCAAGGGACAGTCCGGTGCGTCGGGGATTAAAAACCCACGCAGCCCACCTGCTTGGTGTGCGTGCACTTCTATGCAGAAGTAAAGATGTTTGCCTGCTGCCTGGCTCCCAGTATGTTTTGTGTTCTACCAGGACCCCTGACTTGGGGGATTCGCCTTATTTCTAACAATGGGGAACCAGGCCACAGGGCCTTGAGAGTCCCCTTTTCTTTTGGGGAATAAAATCTTCAACTGGGAGAAATCTGCCTCGGGGTCCCTCAAGGAAAAAGGCGAATCTTGTTTTGCAGCATAGCCTGGCCCCACTCTAAAGTGGACAGTGGAGAGGTGTGGCCAGTTACTGGCACCATTAAGTGGAATGCTACCCTGTGGCTGACCCTGCTTTCCCATTCCCAGGGAAGTGAATGGAGAACGAGGCCTTCTGAGATCAATGTGTCTTTTCCATACACGCAAGCCGTTATGAATCAGAAATGGCCCTCAGCTATATGCTACCTGTAAACTAGATCTCTCTGTAATTGCTACAGAGCCTCGGAGAAAGATATTCAAATGGAAAGAAACATTTAAAAAAAATTGCTAACCCTTGAGGAATTAAAGTACTGTCCTTGCTTTACAATGCAGTCGTTAAGGGCCAGAGAGGTGTGTGGCTCCAGAATAACAAAGCCCACTGAATCCTTTTCATTCCCCCAAACCTCCCCTGTTCAGCTCAGATGCTCATAGACAACTGGCTTTCCAAAACCAAAGTCCCAGGACCTTTGAGATGCAAATACGAGGAACTCTGGTCTGGGCCATTTTTAAAATACAATTTGTGGAAGATAGCCACCTAAACAAATCACTTAACTTACTTCAACTATTCCTTTCTAAATTAGTAAATTTCAATTAAGGTTATTAAATTTCTAGATAGAAATAATATGAAATACTGAAACATTGATCACTAGATAAGTCTTTAAATTCACCTGCTTTTGTCTTTATTGCCCGAAAGTCCGTAAAAATGATTTATGCTGTTCATATAATGTCTTGTGCTTGAAGGTGTGTTTCTTGAAAGTGAGAGTGTGTTTAAAATGTGTTTATAAACACCAATCTAAAGAATGCTGGTCGCTTATTTTATTTTGGTTATTATTGAAAACTGAGGCTTTCTAAGAGTTAAAAGTTCAAATTAAGATGGGAGAAATTATATGGTTGTGATAATAGAAGGCGTGAGGTATGGAGATTCATTTTTTGAGGGGAAAGCAGGGAAAAAACTTGTTCTTGTTATGTTTGATCAAATAGTTGAACTGATACCTCTCCCCGGGGAACCAACCTTTAGGCCACTTCCCAACGGACATTGCCTTCCGCTTAGACCACTTTCCACCTGCTAAGACCATTATCTCTCCCTTCTGGACCTTCCCAGGATCCATACCTGCCCAGAGAATTCTCCACCCAGAAAAAGGACCTGGAGACCTTTAAAATCTCTGACTCCTTGTCCCTGGGTGCTGACGCCAGATTGGGGCTCAGCTCATCTGGTCCCCAGATGACCTAATAGATTCATAATCCCTCACCACTCTGGCCTCGTGCGTTTCTCCTTCGGCGACCCTAACAGTTCTAAAGATATTTATTTCTGAATGGATAAGAAGGTTTGTGGAAAAATGTAGGAAGGTTTATAATATGTGAAGGTTATAAAAGTTAGAAAATTTTAAGTTAATAAAAATTTTTCTTGAGGTTTCTTTGCAAAAATTAGTAATTTGAATTATGTTAAGGTCTTTATGTGTATGGTCTTTATGTGGTAAGTGTTTGTGTATTACGTGTGGTAAATTTTCAGCCTCTGCATGGCATTACTAGGATATAATCTTTTATTGGCCTAATTTAAAAAATATATATATTTTTTATTAATTTCAGAGAGGAAAGAAGAGGGAGAGAGAGATAGAAACATCAATGATGAGAGAGAATCATTGAGTGGCTGCCTCCTGCACACCCCCTACTGGAGACTGAGCCTGCAACCCAGGCATTTGCCCTTGACCAGAATCGAACCTGGGACCCTTCAGTCTGCAGGCCGACTCTCTATCCACTGAGCCAAACCGGTTAGGGCTGTTGCAAATTATTTTATAGTCGGAAATAACTGCTTTGTATTTATAGATTAATTTCTGTAAACATAACTGACTAGGTTATTTTAATCTATTCTTCCACAAAAAAATAAGTAAAAATGTTGAGTAAAATATTTTATTCTACAATTCTCAAGTGTTTATTTTATTAATTTTATTATTTTATTTTATTTATTTATTTTATTTTATTTAGCATTCTATATGCTAATTTGTAACCATGTTCCCCTAAGTCCCTCCTGGATTCCACACTATAGTGTTAGTGACTGGAAAAGTTTACTGTTTGCAGAGTGAACTTTCATTTAATAAAAATAGCTAGAAAGGACAATATATTAATACCTAATGGTGGAATATTACTTAGAGCTCATGTATGAATTTTTTCTTGTTCATAATAACTACCATTTATTGAATATTTTCTCTGTACCAGGCACCATACTACAT
This sequence comes from Myotis lucifugus, assembly GCF_000147115.1. NCBI lineage: Eukaryota > Metazoa > Chordata > Mammalia > Chiroptera > Vespertilionidae > Myotis > Myotis lucifugus. The sequence goes on along the minus strand of NW_005872819.1, from coordinate 466 downwards.
TGTCTCATTTAACTTTTTAAAAATATTTTTTTATTTATTTCTGAGAGGAAAGCAGAGGGAGAGAGAGAGAGATAGACACATAAATGATGAGAGAGAATCATTGATTGACTGCCTCTTGCATGCCCCCAACTAGGGATCCAGCAACCCAGGCATGTGCCCTGTCTGGGAATCAAACCGTGACCTCCTGGTTCATAGGTCGATTATCAAACCACCAAGCAATGCCAGCCAGGTGAATATTTTATTTTGCAACTTTCAGTTTAAGTATTTCTTCAGAAATCATACACTGATGTTTAAATAATAAGCAAAGCTTTTGTGTGTTCCCTGTGGTGTTTAAGCATATATCTGTCACCTAATATTGAAGTGCTGTTATGGAAACATTTTGCTGATAAATAAGCATATGTTTTTCAGGAAACATTATTTGTAATTGTATAGTTCACTATTGTAAATCGTCTATTCACATTTTTAT
>NW_005872818.1:30040-58100 GCF_000147115.1 Myotis lucifugus | reverse complement strand
GGGAAACTCGGCCTCTGCTGTGGGTGCAGCCATCTTGTGTTTTGGAAACCCTGCCTCTGCTGTGGGCGCAGCCATCTTTGTGGCAGAGTGACAGTCAATTTGCCTATTCCCTCTTTATTATATGGGATAACTGATAGAAAGCTTGCTTTTCACAATTTGGGAACTCCTTTTGCAGTACTAGTTATCTCTAGCCCATTTTCTAAAATATCACCGATATTTCAATAGCAGTTTGGTTTGTTAAAATCAAACACTAAATTTATCTGATTTAATGCCATAAATCAGTAATATTAACTTCAAATTTCTTAATTATAAGAGATATAACTTTATTATATTTTGACAAAATAGTTAATTTTATATTAGTTATTTTATATTGAATATTATTTAGATATTTCTATTTATGACTGTGCTATTATTAACAAAAAAGGGGCTATGCAATAAACTTGACAAGCTCAAACGGGCCACATGGTAGGTGTGACAAGTTCAGTAACCAAAAGTAACCACACAGGATGGTCTGTTAATGAGAAGGTTAGTTTAGAATGATGGGCCAGGTGGATTGGTGGAGACATACTTTTGGTAGAAATAAAAAATAAAATCTGAGATGTTTGATTCACTTTACTGTTGAATATTCTTGAAGAAATAGTTATTTTGTGGGGGTTGGGAGAGTGTCCCAGGAATATGTAACATTAGAAGCAGATTATTTCAAACTTATATCTAGTAAAGACCAATAAACCTTGGAAGAGTTTTACCTCCCCTTTTATTCTTAAAGAGATTCAGATAGAAAATCCTGCTTCAGGAAGGAAACCTTAAGTATTTTCAACTTAGCATGAGACAGGAAGGATCCAAGCAGGGCCAGTTAGCTAGATTCCCCCATGTCCCAGGAATTCCCACTCTCAGGGCTACCTCTGTATTGCCCATATTCACTTTGGAAACCTAAGACCCTGTTCCTCAATTTTCTTCTTTATCCAAAATGACTTATATACCCAATTTTGCCTCACTGTATTTGGGATTGTCATGTTTATATAAATTCCCTGTGTGCATCTATTAAAATTTATTTTTTCCTGCTAATCTTCTACTGTATGTCCTTGGAATTATTCAACAGTCGGAACTAAAGGACTAGGGATAAAGTTTTCCCAACCCCTTCAAAACCCATGATAATAATCATATCCAAGTACTTTTCACATTTTAAAATGTATAATGCTTATATTTTGCTGGTTATTCAATAATTTATCTGATCACAAATTCCTAACTGGGTAGGTCATAGTGGGTAGGCCTGTCCCAGGCCTACAGCTTTCTTAGCAACGGTAGATCTATACCACAAGATCTGTATCCATTGTTCTTATGCATCTAAGACAACACACCTTTGAAATGTCATAGTGCTTTTCTTTCCCTACCTCTTTGAAGACACAACCACCAGCACTGGAACACATGGACTAGCATAGCGCAAGACCTCAGAACACTTTCATTGCTACCTTGATGCTTACATACCATCTCTATGTGCTTACATAGGCCTGTGTTTCAAAGAATCCCAAAATGCTAATCGTATTCTTAGTTTTGATTTCTATAGATACAAGATCTACTGTTGTCTTATGCCAGGTTTTTCTTGTGTTATCATGGTTAAAGGTAACAATGAATGAAATTACAAAAAAATGGCCCACAATGACATTAAAATTTTTCCAATACCTCTTTCAATATTTAGTAGACAAAGTAGGCAGAGAAATAAGCTATAGAATATCAAATGAGTCCTGACTGGTTTGGCTCAGTGGATAGAGTGTCAGCCTGCAGACTCAAGGGTCCCAGGTTCAATTCCGGTCAAGGGCATATACCTTGGTTGTGGGCACATACCCAGTGGGGAGTGTGCAGGAGGCAGCTGATCGATGTTTCTCTCTCATTGATGTTTCTAACTCTCTATCCCTCTCCCTTCCTCTCTGTAAAAAATCGATAAAATAAATATTTTTTTTAAAAAAAGAATATCAAATGATGCCACTAACTAATAAGCTGATTAGCATCAACTGAATAATGCTCATTACCATTTAGTTAACACATATAAAACCTGACACTACAAAGATTTATCAATGTATATTATTTTCATGTTTTTTATTTTATTAATTTCTGCGCTTTATTTTCTTTAGCCACTTTTTCACGTTTACACTGATGTATATTCTCTAAATTCTTAATTTCAATAATGTTTAATTTAAAAATAGAATTTACATATTAATGGTGGAATTATAAATTGATATAACTACCTTGAAAAATAATTTCCAATATTGAATAACATGTAGTAGGACTCAGCACTTTGCTCAATACTCTAGAGAAACTCACACATGTGCACAGGACAACATGTATAAGGATGTTTAATTTTGTTTGAAATAGGAAAAATGAGAAAAATGCCCAAATATACATCAAAAGGAAAACTACTAAATATCCTATCTAATAATAGACAAACATGGTAATTGACTGTACCTTCGCTATGCCTCCCATTGGCTAATCAGCACGATATGCAAATTAACCACCAACAAATATGGCAGCTAATTTGCATACTGCAGGCAGGGCGGGACAGTGTGATCCGCCCGCCCCGCCGCCCGCCAGGCCTGCTGTCCACGCTGTCTGCCCCACCACCCCGCCCCGCCACCCGCTAGGCCTGCAGTCCGTGTGTGCGGCCTGGCAGCCCGCCTTGCCCTGCTGTCCGCTGGGCCTGCAGTTCGTGTGCGCAGCCTGGCGGGCGGCGGGGCCTGCAGTCCGTGTGCACGGCATGGCGGGTGGCGGGGTGGGGCGCGGCGGATCGCGTTCCGCCCGCCCCACGCCCCGCCCCGTCCCGTCCCACCGCACTGCCGGGCCTGCCGTGTGTGGTGGGCAGCAGGGTGGGGGGGGGGGCAAAAAAAGGGCCTTGCCATTTTTCGAACCCAGCGGGGGGGATCCTTGTCTTGGCATCCTGGCCACCCGGGGAACCCGGCCTAAAGCCAAGCAGGTGGTTATCTCCTGAGGGGTCCCAGACTGAGAGGGCACAGGTCCAGCTGAGGGACACCCCCCCCCCCGGCCCCCGCCCACGCCAGGGCACAAATTTTTGTGCACTGGGCCTCTAGTATTATATATTAGTCATCAATTAGAATGCCACATAGCAGTAAAAATTATTGAGTCAAATCTTTATGTATAGTTTATAGACATGGACAAAGACTAAACAAAATTTTAAGTATAAAATGTGAGTTGCATAAAGATGTATAGTATGATATGTTGCTACAAGGTTCATAAATATATCTTTATAATTGTATATAGATATATATAGTATGCATAGACTAGTAAATACATATGCACTTTACATAATATAATGTGTGTTCATGTTTGTAGTGTTTTTGGTGTATATACACCCATATAATAAAACTATAAAGCATGCTTTGAGATGATACAGACAAAATTTAGGATGGTTGATACTTTTTAAAAAATATATTTTTATTGATTTCCAAGAGGAAGTGAGAGGGAGATAGAAACATCAGTGATGAGAGAGAATAATCAATTGGCTGCCTTCTGCATGAACCTTACTGGGGATTGAGCCCTCAACCTGGGCATGTACTATGTGCCCTGACTGGGAATCAAACCATGATCTCCTGGCTCATAGGTCAATGCTCAATCACTGAGCCACACCAGCCAGACAGGATGGTTGTCACTTTTAAGTAAGGAAGAAAAGAAAAGGGATTGGAGACACCAGCAGAACTGATTTAATATGTATCTGTAATATTGTATTTATTATTTTGAATGATCCAAGTTTAAGTTACAAAAATTTTATTAACTAAATTAAAGGTAGGAACAGGGCCTTTGTTATATTATTCTCTCTATATTTATTTAGGCTTAAAATATTTCATAATTTAAAAAATAAACAAGGCATCACTGAGCACCCCCTGTCCTTTCATATTCTCCTTGTATTCTAACAACCTGCTTGTGTGCCCTGTTATCGCCTCCATTGCTGCCAAAATAGACTGGAAACCCTCTGAGCTTAGGAACAATGTCAAAGAAGGTTTGTATCCTAAAATGAGGTCACATATATATGGAGGAACAAAAGTAAAAATTTCATAATTTACATTGCCTGACTATTAAATTGTCGCTCCTTGGACAACAAGCCAAATAAATAAAAAAGACATCACAATCATAACAGAACTGAGACACATGAAAATATTGTTGAGTCAGTCACATTTCGCTTACAGTTGTTGGGGCAAGAATGGTTTTAAATATTATCTTCCCCTGTGGATTTGTAGAATGGCTGCAAACACCTGTATAAAAAGTAAAATTCAGTCTTTCTTTCAGAAATGTTTGTATATTTTAATATGGTCTAGAGTAGACATAATAACATCTATAAGTATAACATCCGATTACAAACAAACAAACAAACAAACAAAAAAACTAGATACTTTTCTTTGAGACCCTGGGAGGACTCTGTAAGTGGGTCTCACAGTGGAATGAGGAAAAATGCAAGCTGAAGCCACTGTGAAAAGCGTACTAACAGTTCCCTAACAACAGGAAATATTTGGGAACTGTGAATCCTATGGAATAGAAATGTGGTGTCAAAGACTATGTAACCCTTTCTCTTTTCTTGTCTCCATTCTTGAATAGTGCTTCCTCACCCAGCCTGGGAGCTGCAGGGTGAAAACTGTTTTCCATATAAAGAGAAAACTTCTGCTTCAAACCACTCAGTATTCCCCTGGGTATCACTTTTTATTTCTCTTGCTTTTGGATTTACAGTTTGCCTTTCAGAGAATTTTAATGTTTTCCGACAATACCTTTAGTTATGCTCCTTTGGAATCGTTTAAAAAATATACATAAAACAAACAAACAAACAAACGCAAACACCTTTTTTTCCCCTTATTGTCTCCTGCTTAGGACTTCATAGAGCTATGAGATTGTAAATAAAAAGATAGTAGCTATTCAGAAACACAACTTTAAATGAACTTTGAGTCCTAAGGGAATTATGTTGTTGTTGTTTTTTTTGGGGGGGGGGTTGTTTTTTATGAACAATAAAAAGAAATTCTTTTTCAATTTCATGCCTTGAAATATGTGTAATTGAGATGTGCAAACACATATTTCTCTAATGAGAAAATACTTTAATATGTATTTTCTTATAAATGTTTGGGTAAAAGCTTAAGCTTCATTTTTAAACACTGGAAATTCAGCATGAACATAAGCATAGGAGGAAAAAACATGGAGTAGTTAGAATGGTATCTTTAATTTGCTCATTTTGGTGGACAGTATCAAAGATAGCCTATTTGATTCTTCTGTGTTCTGGTAACAGGCTGTGCCGCATTCCTTGAAATCTGTTTTAGAATCTTTGAGTATTTTTTTCTCAGTATAAGGAATATGCTTCTACAATGAAACAATTCTATATTTTTGTCTATAATGGAACAATTCTATATCTTTGACGTGACATTATGACTTGCCACTTTGTAATGCTGTACCCTATTCAAAATGTTAGGGTAAAAGCAACTATTACTAAATTACTTTTCATCTGAACAGATGGTAGAAACCACCATCACTCTAGGTCTTTGGTGTAATCACGAATGGGACGACATCTTTAAGTTTCAGCATCTTCCAGGTTTTGGCACTGGCCTGTGTTTTTCCTCCTAACTGCATCCTTAGGAGCACTGGCTCCCATGGACTATCATAGAGCAGCTGAATTTAAGTGAAAACTGCTTCCCGAGGAAAAGACATGTGGTATGTACTGGCCTCCAGCTATGAGGTCATATAGATAATCTGAAGATTGGAGAGCATAAAATATGCATACACACATTTTTACAGTAACTTTTATTGTGTTGCCTATGAAATATTCTATTGCACATGCTAACAATATTTTCCTAAAAGTCAATTCTCTGATTTGATTAAATACTTTTAGCATTCGTTCTGTAGCTAACACCTATTAAGCAATTTCTATATGTCAGGCACTGCGTTATCACATTTAATTGTAAAAACCCTTATACAATTATAATTGTCATTCTTGATTCATTTTATAGGTGAGTATTGATGAGGAAACAGAGACCGAAGAGGTTAAGTACCTGGCCTAAAGTCCCAAATCTAGATTCTCAGTGCAGGCAGTCTGACTCCATGATCTGTACTCTTAACTATGTTGAGAAACTGGATGAAGTAAGTGAATTGACAACAATCAAAATTGCAATCAGGATATATATTAATAGTTTTTAGATTATGATGACTGAGAGTTGCTTACATGAAATTGAGCATGATTAGTAATTAAGACATTAATTTGCCTTCTGTGTGTCAATACTATCTACCTGGAAACTGTCTCTATTTTTTTATTTGTCTTTTGTTATACCAAGCATTTAGTCCTCCTTGAAAATGTAAGCCTTTTGTTTTTCCTATTATTCAACAGTTTTACACACAGGTGACTCCATTTTGAAGTACACAAGAAGCTCGAGTAGCATCTTAAATATAACCATCTGGTAAATGATTTTCTGGAACCCATTTATAGAATCAATTTAGAGCTGTACACACTATAATTTTGAAGTGTTTTCATTCCTGGGAAATGATAATTTTATTTTGGATATGTATGCATGAAATGCTTCATGATTGTATGGTTCTATTAGTAAATGTAGTGCTTACATCTTGCCCACATTTATCCCAAATAAAGATGCCTATGAGTTCAGCGTTTCTTACTATTCAATATATGTTTATTACGATTATTACAATTGATTTTTATTAATGCAGTAGCATTCTATTTTTACATAATTTTTGAAACATATTCAGAAAAGTTAAGTTTAAAATTTAAGTGAGCAAAATGCACCAGTCATTTTAAGTGCTTCATTTACTAGAGCAATACACATTTACAGAGACTCTTTTTGTATGGGGGAGGATAAGGCATTTGATGCCTTGTGCATAATTAGAGTGAGGAAAATTAGCTCAGGCAAATGTAGAAAATTGACTTATTATTCTCACAGCTTATTTTTCAAGACTTTCATATTGCTCTGTCTAAAGCCAATCACAGATCACATGTGGATTGTTGGCATCGAGTGTCGCATTATAAGGCTCCTTTCGCATCTGCTCCATGATAAAGCTTAGCTCTTCTCTTCTAATCCCATCGAATTAATTTTCATATCAGAAAAGTTCAGATAATACAAATTACTGATGCTTTAATGAATTATCTTTTCCTCTAGCTTGTATGGTAGCTCTGCCTTTTAACACAGGACTCTTGAAATGGGAATACAAGAACAAATATCTAAATGTGCTAAGATAAAAAGTGTGTCATAAACATTTTGGCTTTAGGTGTTCATATAATACTAGTGGCCCAGTGCACAAATTCATGCACATTGAAAGGAAATTAATTAGAAGAAATGTTTTAATATCCATATTCGCCCTTTCTCTATAATAGAAGTGTCAACCAAATTCACGATCGACAATGACAGATCAAAACACAAGCGTGCAATTGGTGCCAGCGAGAGCTTTATATATATCGTGCATGTGCAAATCAACTTAGCCTTTTATATATATAGAATAAACTTGCTTAAGTAGACCTGCTTTCTGATTTAGTTAAACTTTTTCCAGCCCAGTGAAGGACCCCAACTTCTCTTTCAGGTAATTGTCATCAACACAGCAGTAAATATCAACACGAAGCAGATTGTTATTGTAGATCACACAGGGAGAACAAAGAGTAAAATATTTAACTGCAGCAGTTTTTTACTATATTCTGCACAGTGAGAAAACCTTAAGTCATTTTCAAGGTCCACCATTTCTTACTTCTTTTCAGTCGGATCAAGTTTCTAAATCTCTGTTTTCTGGCTAATGAAAAGAAAATAGGATTCCACCAAGTCTCTTATCTACCTACTCCAGGACTTCTGTGAGGATCAAATGAGATGAGGCATGGGAAAATGCTTCACAGACATTTGGTTAAAGTGTAAAATGTTCCCACCTGACTATAAAGCAAGTCATGTTCCTGGGCTAAAGAAACTGCAAGGAGGCTAGTTGCTAGGGAGAGGAAGCTGGGCATTGCTATGTGATGTCATTACTCAGATGGACCCTTAACATATTAGCCATATATATATATATATTCTTCTTGTATCAGTACTGACAGTTATATGATCATATTTATCCTGTAACGAGAATACCATATAATCAAGAGCTTTGAGGGCCAAATCAAGCAGGGTTGGAGCATGGATGGTTGAAGCTAGTGAGACACTTGGTTTAGGTACTAAATTTAAAGGCACACCCAGAATCTCAGTAATGAAGATAAAAAAACCCCATATCAATGTGATATTAAAAAAACATAATGCAAAGACATCCATGATAAAATATTCAAACTTTTAAATAAAAACAAGATCAATATTACTGAATTTGTCTTTTGCCTCAGGCTCCCATAGCTCTAGTGTCAGACACTCATTACATAGACTTAATATTCCTGCAATGTAAATATCTAAGTACTCATTAAAAACCCAAAATAAAACATTGAAATCGAGTTAACCTTTTTTCTCAAGTGTTTGTATATTTAAAACATTGTTGTTCCTATCAGATCCAAATGGCAGATTAAGCACAGGCATTCACCTCCCACGGTGACTATCCACATTGAATTGGAAAAGATGAATGAGAATATAATAGTGTACTAGTAAGAGGAATATCAGAGGACAGTGCTTCTCTGCAAGAAGAAGGCTAGTAAAAATGTGTGACAAGTATTAAAATAGGGCAGAGAAAGCAAGGTATGAAGGTGCTTTGGGGATCCCAAACTAGAAATTGGATGCAGAGTAGCCTGGGGTGAGAAGAAGGGCCCAAGCCAGATATATACAGAACATCTTTAGCTGTTTTCCAACCAAACTATGCTCACCCTATCCTTACCTATGTGCATAGCAAAAGGGAGCTGGACATTTATTCCAGGACCTGAAATTCCAGGGCACTTCTCCAAAGAAATTGATTCCAGTTTACATGATTAGGCTTCTAAATTCTGGAATGTGGGGGGCCCAAAGCCTGATGGACTCTTTTGCTGAGAAATGGAAAGCTATTCTTCAACTACCTTTCAGTGATTGAGGGGCTGGATTCTGAGGCCAGAGTGCCTGAGGTTCAATGGGGCTTAGGGAGTAAAAATACACTTAAAATAGTAAAAGGTTCTAAATGTTAAGTGCTCCATTAACTCAGCTATGTCCACCCAGGAAGATGTCTAAATGAAATAGCCTGAATTGCACAACCATATAGAAAGTACACCAGCTTTCTACAATAGGGTTTAGCAAACTTCTGTAAGGAATCAAATGGCAAATATTTTTGGCTTTGTGTACCATAAGGTCTCTGTTGCAATGAACTAATTCTGTCTATGGCATAAAAGAAGCCACAGGCAATATGTAAATGAATGGGCATGGTTTTGTTTGAATATATTTTTGTTACAAAACAGTCAATGGGTTAGGGTTAGCTCTTGGGTTATAATTTGATAATACCTGTTGTAGGATAAATGACTGGACTTTTAAATATAAGAGTAAGCCATGGCTGGCATGGCTCAATAGTTAAAGTGTTCACCTGCTAGAAGCTACCCATTGTCTACACTATCAGGAAAGTATAAACAAGGAACCCAGAAGGCTGACAGACCTTGAGCTTTGGCAAGGGCCAAAGCTATGCACTGACTGTTCAGTTGAGACAATGGTGGCTCAAGCAATTTCCTGACCTAATAATCTAAAAGTAAATCTTTATTAATATTTACTGACCTTTAAGATAGTCTGTCTGCTACAGGAATTGCTTGCCTGATTAAGGGCAATATGTGTATCTAAAATTGAATAAAAGGCTGGCAGGGCCTGGGCACCAGTGAAGCCCTCGTACTAGAGTTGGGCTCTCCGCCTGGCCCCCTGTTTCCAAATTCATATTTCTTGTCTAGTCTCCTCATTTGTGCATGGCCCTTCTCCAGATCCTGAACCTAAACCATGCAGGACATGGCTGTCACATCTTTCACATTCACCCTTACACCAAAGGGTCAAGGGTTCAATTCCCCATCAAGAGCATGTATCTGGGTTGCAGGTTCGACCCCTGGCCCAGGCTCCCATAGGAGGCAACCAATCAATGTGTCTCTCTTACATCAATGTTTCTCTCTCTCTCCCCCTCCATCTTTCCCTTCCACTCTCTCTCAGAAAAGCAATGGAAAAATATCCTCAGGTGAGAATTAACAAATACATTCATACATACATACATACATGTAGGGAGCGGCTCTAGGGTCAAGCCTCAGGCTGACCTGTGGCAGGCCACAAACAAGTCCCAGCCTGGAAGGCAGAGCTCTCCTAGCATAATTAATCCTGACCTTGTAGCTCTCCCTAATTCATTCCTAAGTAGTTAATGGGCTGTAAAAGGTGCAGCAAGTGTTGCCAAAACAAGAACATTTGTATGCATGTTAATCTACCCTTGTTTTAATCAGACTATAAAATAAAGCATCGGCTTGCAGGCTGGGTCTTTTGTGTCCTCATCCAGGCACGGGAGATCCACCCAGACCCAACTGTATTCTCTTGTCTGTCTTTTCTTCAATCCTTCACTGCCCCTCCTCACATTCACCCTTGGCTGTGCTGGCGCGGCACACATACATACATACATACATACATACAAGCGCAAAACAAAAGGTCACTGGATCTGTGGGATGTGGAAGGTACTGTGGAGAATCTCCCAGACACTCCTCCTTCAATGAAAGATGTGTGGCCTCGGGTGCTGGGAGGGTTGTGGGCTGATGTACTTTAGCTGCCAGCCTCTTCAGTGATTGCCTCAGCTGCAGAGTATCTTACTAAGTCACATCTTTTCCTGGGGATGACTCATATGGATGTGAGGGTATATATCTGACCATCTGCGTCCATCTGGAGACATTCTAAACAATCATTCTAGTTTCAGAGTTTTCTGTAGGGTGACTGGAGGGGGTCTTTGAGCCTGCACTTCATTCAGATCTACTTTTTCCTCTACTCAAGCCTGCTTTCTTCCCATCTCTTCTGTAGTATTGATCCCCAAAGGTCCCCCTTAAATAATTTGCTTGCTGAACTCTGTTTGAGTCTGCTTTCCCAGTAACCCAAAGTATGAATTGAGAAAAAACAGGAATTCTGAAAGAGAAAGACCACGATGGATCCACAGAAAATCTGATCTTGCAAAAAAAAAAAAAAAAAAGAGAGAGAGAATTGGGAGAATAGAAGGTAAAGGGGAAAAAAAAAGAAAAAAAAGAAGGAATAATAGAGCAATGTACACAGACTTAAGAAAATATTACAGCCATAAAACTATGAGATCCAAAATTAAATGGAATAAACTTTATAGAATAAAGAACATGAAAGAATTAAACATAATAATACATCTGATAATGTAGAAAAGTCAGAGAGGATCTATCCAATAAGACACTATTTTTTCAATGCGCATTTTTAAAAAGGAAAAAGAAGGGCACTAAAATATTAAAGACATATTATCATATATCTAAACTGAATTCTCAAACTAAATTGAGGACAATATGTAATTTTCAATAACAACTTAACTTATTTTTAACTTCATTTTGTGGAAAACTTAATTGGGTATGAAATGGAAAATCCTTGTGGTTTTAATTAGCATTTCCTGATTACTGATGAGATTGAGCCTCTTGTCATACAGTTATTGGCCATTTAAAAATCTTCTTTTGCAAATTACCAGTCCAAGTCTCCTGCCATTTTTCTTTTACATTATCTGTTTTCTTTTTAATGATTTTTAGATTTTTAAGTGTTATTTATATCTCTTAGATATAACTTCTTTGTTTATGTGTATCGTAAAAACCTTATATAACTCTATGGTTTACTCTTTCATTCTTTAGTATTTTATTTTGATGAATAATCTAATTTAACAATAACTTTCTTTATGATTAGTGCTTTTTTTGCATGTAATAGATCAACCAAAGGGTGCATATAAGCATCCAGTTTTAGCCCTAGAGATTTTGTTTGCACAGACAGAATGTTGGGAATTGGGAGAGTAAATCGAGAACCTCAATGAAATTTTTTTCTGAGCCACAGAGGGAGTAGGGATTGAAGCAGAAGAGCTTATGATTATTTGGAGGGCTTTACATCTATACTTCTCTGTGGAAACTTTTTTTCTAATCTATGCTATCCAACTTGTCAACCTCCAAGTATAGGTGATTTTTGAGAACTAGCATTGTGGCTAATCCCAATTGAAATGGACTCCAACGGTACAATACACACCAGATATTGAAGACTTGGTATGAAACAAAGAATATCAAGTACCTCATTAGTAGTTGTATTGGATATTCATTTGATTTAATAAATTAAAATTAATTAGTATATAAATGTAATATCTAATGAATTAGTTAAATATTTTAATGTTTATTAAATTTGATTAAATGTTAAGATAATATTTTGCATTGATTGTGTTGCAACAAAATATTAAAATGAATTTCATATGTTTCCTTTTGCCTATTTCATGTGTCTACTAGAAAATTTAAAACTACATATATATGATTTGCATTTTTGGTTCACTTAATTTCTATTGGACAGTATTATTCTGCATTCCTTAAGCTTTCTCAATTCAACTACAAATACAAAATGAGAAAATACATTGTGTATGAGCTGTAGAGTTTAAAACAAAGATCTGGACTAGAGATATGTCTGTATATGGTGGTGTTGGAATTATTAACAAATAAGTAAACATGTTGTTTCCCTTATCCATCTAGAGAGTGTTTGACCCAAAATTTAAAATACTTACTTAATACCAGACATATCATAAAACATATTTTTCATCTTTATACAATATATCATACAATGAATAATAAATAGAGGATATTATAGTAGAACTATAGGCCCAGTGCACAAAAATTTATGCACTGGTGTGTGGGGGGTGGCGTTCCCTCAGCCTGGCCTACCCCCTCTCACAGTCTGGGAGCCTTCAGGGAATGTCCTACTGACGCCTTAAGCCACAGTCTGGCCTCCCTCTGCAGGAGGCGGCTGGGAGGATCAGGGGAAGGAGCCACCCCCATCATCCCGCTGCTGCTGCCAAAGCCAGAGGCCAGGGCTGCTGACTCTTGGCCCTTGCTTCTTAGCACTGGCTCTGCCCCCCGCCCACTTGTGTGTGTGGGGGGGCAATCTGTGGCCAGACCAGCTGGGAGAGGGACTGTGGGAGGTTGAAGCACTAAGGTCACACCCCATCCAGCCTCTGTGGAGGCTCTGGGACCGTGGGCCTCCCTGGCTCTCCTAGCGCCACCTCTGTCAAAGGAGGGGCTGTGACTGGCGCTGCCCCGCCTCTCCCAGCGCCCAACTCTGTGGACAGAGGGGCCATGGGGCTCGAGTGGGACTGGCCCAGGCCCACCAGGGCCACCCCGCCTCTCCCGCGCCACCGGCCCTTGGCCCTCACAGCTGTTGCGGCTCTGTCTGGAAGGACATCTGGAAGACGTCCAGTCTAATTAAAATATTACCCTTTTATTAGTATAGATTGCCATTTCATCTCTTAATAGAGAAACTGATTTTGTAGAAGAGTAGAATAAATCTTGCAATATTTCCCCTAACCTTTATACCACACTCTCTTGAGAAGACTTTAAAGCATACATTGCTGATATTACAAGTATTATTTTAATGACAAATTTCAAATGTTCATACCATTTATTACATATAATCTTCTGGACTCTGAGATAATGTTGAAATTCCTTAAAATATCTTATTACAGTGTTCAAGTTTAGAAATGTAGCATTTGCTGAATTTGATGTACAATTATGAATTTAAGAATATAAAGATTGTCTTCAATTTTATAATAACAAATACAACACTCTTTCATTGAAAGAAATGATTTGAAATGCTTTTGAATGCTTATTATGTGCCAAGTATGTTTCTAAATTGAATACTCACAAATGACCCTATGAAATTACTTATTTTACACACTCTTTTTCACAGCATCCAGGCAAACTGATGCTCAGAAAGGCTTACTAACTTTGTGACAAGGTGGTCAAAGCTAGTCCTTAGAAATAGAACTAACGGATTCATTCCCTGGGAAAGTCAAAGTCTTTACCTGATCATCACGATATACTGTCTCTCCTAACAATGATATTTTGATAATATTTCATATATAAATTATTTTGATATTTATAAAATATAGTCTATTATAATTAAGTTAAACTTTATACCTATATTTTTTAACAAGTTGAAACAGGCTAACATTATTATATACTGACAGTAATAAGAACTTCATATTCATTATTTTGTTAAACCTCACAATAATCTTTATGAGAGTTGTGGCCCTGATTTTAAGGTACAGGAAATTGATGACTCTGAGGTTGAGTGCACAGTTGGGACTCAAGCCTTGATGGTGCCTGAGGCTAAAGTCCTGCTCTTTACTACTACAAAACTGAGGATGTTTGCAAGATAAACTCTTGGATTCTTGGAGACAACCAAAAATAGAAAGGCTATGTGAAGTGAAAATATAGAATCTACTACAAAATTTATGGAGAAAATTAGTGAAAAGATGTAAATAGAAGATAAGCTTCTTTATAAAAATTGGCTCTTTATTTTAACTACATAAGTAGAATTTAAAAAAGTATCAAGACATAATAATGTGGTAAAAATACAAGAATAGAGGTGAAATTCTTAGATGTCATAATATATGTTCCTTTGAAGGTACTCATTATAGAGAATTTTTATAACTACCCTGAGTTTGATATGTTCACATTTGTTTTAACTAGATGATCACCCATAGTGCATTCATGACTAGAAACTGCTTTTAATTCTTTGAAATATGTGCCCTGAAATCTTAAAGAAGGTTTTTGTTATTAGTTTTTTGTTTTTTTTTTTAAAGGGGGGAGTATAATGCTCTTTTTACTATTTGTCATCTTCCTGCGGGTTTCACTTAAAAGTTGGTTGAGGCAAGTTGTCTTTAACATCCCTACTCTTGAAAAAGATTCAGTCCATTTGGCAATTAGTGAGACAGGGACTCCCAAGGTTATGTAGAGCAGGCAGTAAAAATATTCATGGACTGTACAATGTAGGAGGTTATAAAACCACAGGCTCAGACCTTCATTTCACCCTTTGCATGTGGTCTTTAGGACAATGTGAAGTGAACTAAGTGCTCTTTGTGGTGCAAAGCATGGGGCATTATGAGTAGTGGGAGGTAGGTGTGTGCCGCTGTATTTGCACTAAATCATGGGTGAAAAATGGCAGAGAAATGAAGCAAACGTTATTTATGAGGACCTTGGGTTCAGATGCTGACTATATTTTAATATGGCATCTTCACCATGATTCTGTGAAGTATTATTACCTTTTAACATTTGGGAAACGAAGGCACAGGGAGGTTATACAATTTTTCAAATATCAAACAACCAGTAGCTGATGGGGTAGGGGTTCTTTTTTACTTCAAAATTTAAGTGTTGCAGAGCAGCGGCAGCTCCAGGGAGTAAAACTTCCTAGGAGACTTGCAGATTCTCAGGCACAGACCCCTTAGTCCAGGGGTCCTCAAACTACGGCCCGCGGGTCACATGCAAATACAAATTGTATTTGTTCCATTTTGTTTTTTTACTTCAAAATAATATATGTGCAGTGTGCATAGGAATTTGTTCATATTTTTTTTAAACTATAGTCCGGCCATCCAACGGTCTGAGGGACAGTGAACTGGCCCCCTGTTTAAAAAGTTTGAGGACCCCTGCCTTAGTCCTTCAGTAAACACTTATGGCTTCAAGTTTATGATTAGCTGCATATTTGACACATATGGATTGAAAGCTGCTGGTTGTGGGCCTCATTTTTAGAAACACTATTATCATAACCATAAACATATTTATTTGGACTGCTTCTCAGAATGACTACCTAATAAAAATTACCAGATACATCGAAGATGAACAGCATAGTGGCAGACATGAGACACAAAACTGCATGTTCTCTTTTATATTTTCTTATAATGCTGTTCTGTCTTTACTTGTTAGCAACTGTTAGGAGGACAGGTTCTGCGACTCCACTGATACTTCTTTTGCAATGGAAACTAACATTAGCACTACACTCCTTCACTTCATCCTCCCCCTCACTGTCCCTGGGGAGGACTGACAAAGAGGTGGTGAATTTGAGAAGAATCTGTGCCTGCTGCACTTGGCACTGTCTGTCTTCCCTCTTCGGGAGCCAGTGAGCCTGCGGAAAGAAAACTTTCTCTTATTCTGTCCCAGGGGCTGGCTTCCTGCAGGATGCCAATCTTGCTGCCACTGGAAGCATATGACTGTCTATTTCTGGGCTCAGGCACCAGATCCATGTCTATCTTCTATGAAACTGTCTCCCAAACTAGACTTTATCAGAAATACAAGTGATATTTCAGCTCATATATTATAATACTTACCCCTTTTCTCTCTTGGTCCAGAAATTGAAAGGGCAATACAGGTGATATTTATCTTATTTTTCAAAGCCCCCAAATTTGGAGGTATATTATGAGGGAGTAGGTGAGAAAGGTGAAGGGTTTAAGCTAAAAAAAACTCCCACAAAACAAACAAATAAAATAACCCCATAGAAAGACAAAAGTATGGTAATTATCAGAGGGAAAGGGGGCTACGAGGAGGTAGATGCAAGTAAATGGGTAATAAATGGTGATGGAAGGAGATTTGACTTGGTGTGGTGAACACACAATACAATGTGCAGGTGATGTATTGTAGAATTGTACCCCTGAAAACTACAGAATTTTATTAACCAACTAGAGGCCTGTTGCAGGAAGATTCCTGCAAGAATAGGGCTCCCTGCGGCTGGAGCGAAGCAGAGAAGGGAACGAAACCCACTGAGGCGGGCTTCCCTCCCGCCTCCACCACCTGGCTTGTTTCCCTCCCACCTCTGCCACCTTGGCTTCGTTCCTGTCTCCGCTGCCTCTACTTTGCTCCCTTCTGCAGTGCTTCACTTCCTTCTACATTGTCTTCAGTCTTCGCTCCCAGCCTGTATATGCAAATTAATCACCATCTTGGTTGGGTTAATTTGCATATAGTCGCTCTGATTGGCTGGTGGGCATAGCGAAGGTATGGTCAATTAGCATCTTTGTCTTTTATTAGTGTGGATGTCATCTCTATAAATTCAATAAAAATAAAAATAAATTTAAAATATTCTGAGAAAACCAAGGAATGAAAGAGGCAGTGGAATTTATAGACTTAGAATATAGAGAGGTTAGTTGTGTGTGGCTTTGGGCTTCCTGGTATGAACAACAAACTGTGATCTTAGCAGCTTGTCAATACTGATTGTAGGCTGGGTGGGAATTTTTAGTTGTGAGCATTAATATGGCCACCCAATATTTATTTTTTGTGGGTGATTGTGATTATGTCTGTTCATAGACTCATGATTTAGGATAAAGCTAGATGAAAGGGGAAACATTTAAAGATAAACATGAGGGGGCTTTTAATGAGTTCCTTAGGCAGAACTGTGAGTGAGGGATTTAAATGTCCAGGAGCTGTATTCCCATTCACTACAAAACGGTGAGGTTCTAGCTTTATTTTGTTAGTGTTGAGCTGAGCCTGAATGTGTAAAATTAGGTGCCCCAACCTCTGTCCTGCATTTGAGCTCAACATTCTTTATTTCCTTGTATTTTATGTTTTCCCATCACCATTTAACACCCATACCCTCTTCCACCTCCATTACCCCCACAATCACCACACTGTTGTCTGTGTTCATGAATTCTTTCTCTTTTTTCTTGCTCAAACTTAATCTAATCTGAAAAGTCCCCTTTGCCATGGAAGTAATAAATTTATCAACCCAGAGATTAGGATGTGAATATCTTTAGGGATCATTATTAGACTACCACAGGAGCAAGAAAAATATTTGACTAGTGTTGCCATCTGCAAAATGCCACCCTTTGAGAAGAGATGAATATCTTTGTGCATTTTGCAATTAGGGTATTAAATGCCATTTCATATAAGTGAATGGACTTGGATATATTAGTGAATATAGTTGGACATAATTTGGGATGAAAAATAGAATAAGAAAATATTTTTCATTCTTGACTAAATGGCCTTGGATTGAATGTGTTATTCTGAAATTTGGAGTTCAATATCTAAACAAGCAGAGCCAGGAAGGCCCCAAAGGAAGCAGTGACCCCATGGTTTCTGAAATATGGATTCACTCTCCTAAGGAAGCTGAGTACACACCAGGATAATATAGGAATAGTGCTTAGTCCAAGAAGTTAGGAAAACTGCAAGCTGGGGAATCATAAAGACTTCTCCAGGTGGAGTGATTTATCTGGATAGTATATTTTAGAATGACTGAAGGGTTTGACTCAACTTAAACCTTCTAAAGTCATTGGTGGCCCACCTGCTCAGAGAGAGCTGTGGTCTTCATTTTTTTTCCCTTAGGGACAGTTCTCTCCATGTGGTGAGAAGCCTGTCTTAGTCCAGCACTGTTGTAATTTGGTGGGTATGTCTGATTAAATCTAGGATTCAGTTAGCATAGCCATTTGTCTTGTTTCTCAATTTATTAAAATACTCATAACGGTTATAGCAGGTATTATTTATTTGGTCACCCTAAAGATAAAAGAAACAGTGAGAACAAAAAAGAGATATGATCATTGATTTAGCACTAAATCAATTAAAACAGGCATTTCTGTTTTAATTAATTAATTAGTTAATTAATTAATTAATTAATTTTTAAAATATATTTTTATTGATTTCAGAGAGGAAGGGAGAGGGAGAGAGAGATAGAAACATCCATGATAAGAGAGAATCATTGATCAGCTACCTCCTGCACTCCCCCTATTGGGGATTGAGCCTGCAACCTGGCACGTGCCCTGGACCCTTCAGTCCGTAGGCAGATGCTTATCCATTGAGCCAAACCGGCTAGGGTGTTTCTCAGAAAAGTTGTTCTATATTTAAATATATTTGGAAAACATTGAGTTGAACAAAGATGAACAAGAGTTTAATTTTATTATTTACTTAGCCTACAATAGGAATTCTCAAAGCCATTGATATACTAGTATGTATTTTGAATCTCTGAATCATAAGGAGTTTAAAAAAATCACATTTGTTTTTTCATGGGTCATTTTTTCCCATAGATAATTTTTACTCTCTTATAGTTTAAAAAACTCATCAACAATATTTGAAACCTTGGTTATTGGGTTGTTTTCTGAATATATTTGATTTTATATTCAAATGAAACTTATTCAGTGACCTTAGAAAATCATACCAACTTTCAATCCCATACTCTAATTTTTTATTTATTTATTTATTTATAGGTAAACCGAGCAACTATAATAACTAATGAAAGCTGTCATTATGGGAAAAATACAGAGCTATATGTTCGGCATTAATGAAAATACTAAAAATAGACTTAAAAACTGTATATTAAGTTTGTAAAATATGATGAAAACTTGGTCAATAAACTACCCAGTACATTTAATCTCACACGTCACAAAACTCCAAATGAGAAAATGCACACTACATTTAACCGCATGAGCTAAAAAATTCCAAATGAGTTTCTGTGCATTGGCAATGACAAGAGGAAAAATGCTTTGTTGTACATTTGCTAACTGCGGGATCTTGTTTTATAATGGAGATAGTTGGTACAGTCTTTTCTGCATTTTGGATTTCTTAAAAATGTGTCATATAAGTTAGAAAAAGCAAATCTTGGCTTAACCTAAAGAAGGAAGAACTAAAAAAGAATAAAGAAAGATAATAATAGAAGTTAATATAACAAAAAAAATTATCAAAAAGACAAGAGCATCGCCCTAACCGGGTTGGCTCAGTGGATAGAGCATCGGCCTGCGGACTCAAGGGTCCCAGGTTCAATTCCGGTCAAGGGCATGTACCTTGGTTGCAGCACATCCCCAGTGGGGAGAGTGCAAAAGGCAGCTGATCAATGTTTCTCTCTCATCGATGTTTTTCTAACTCTCTATTCCTCTCCCTTCCTTTCTGTAAAAAAATCAATAAAATATATTTTTTAAAAAAGACAAGAGCATCAAATGGAAGAAATTATTAAATTCAAAAGCTGGTTTTTTGAAAGACTAACAAAATAAACAAATTAAATGCAATATTAATAAAGAGAGCTCCTATTGTTGCAGCACCAGCCTGCAGAGTGCACTGCTGGGACCTCTGCATACTGGCATTGCCACTCTGTCATGCTCAGGTCCTGCAGAAGGATCCTCTGGCTGCACCCAGCAGAGACCTTTGGGGTACCCTTTTCCTGGGGAAGCCCTTGGCAGAGACTCAGATAGTGACTGAACTGTGTGGCTTTGGATAGAGGACCCTGCTTCCTTACCTCCAGCACTCAGCTGGCACCCCTCCCCACCTGCTGAATCACTTGCTGGTTGAGTTCAGTCATGCAGGGGGAACAGAGTGCCCCACAGAGCTGTGACTTTTGGAGCATGTCTCCCAGGGAGGCTTTTGACTTGGAATCAGATAAACACGTGCAGGATTGTGTGGCTACTTCGTGGGGGAGGGGGCGGAGGGGGGTACTCCTACCTCATCTGCCAGCTCTGTCAGTGCTATCCTGGGAAGGGAAGAAGTGCCCACCTGCCCCCCTCTTACAGGTTTGCGGGCACCACCCCCAACAGGAGACTATTTGGATCTGCCCTTCCAAGTCTGCTGGGAGAGGGAGAGCTGCTGGCAGCTGGGACATTTGGAGTGTGTGTCCCTCAGAGGTTATTGTTTGCGGATGGGACAAAGTGCTTGGCCCCCTCCTGCGGGCTTGGTCAGCATCACACCCAATGGTAGACTCTTGATCTGACCTTCCAAGTCTGGTGACTTCACCAGGCTGAGCTTGCCCTTGCAGAGGGGCTGGCTGGCTTCACCCAACCACAACCTGCAGTGCAACCCTCTTGGGGGAGCTAGCGTTGGAGACTCTGGCAGAGGCTGAGTGGTTTGACTCAAGTAGGGGCCACTTTCCTCTCATTGAGTGCCTGACCACATGGCCTCCAAGTAGAGGACTCACTAGCACCATCCTCCTAACCCTGATCACCCCAAACTACTGAGCTCTGGGACTTTTCTAGTCTTTTTTTGGAAGGCTCTGTAGGAAAACCAGGCCATCTCAGGGATAGGTGGAGTAGCTGACAGGTGGCGGTGGACCTCAGGGAGACCCGGACCTTTTACAGATCTGCCTCCAGATCTGAGCTGGGGGAAGCCGACCCCTGTACACAGACTGGCCTCTCCCACACATATCAAGGCCCAGTAGACACAGTCACAAACAGTGACTAGCATGGTAGCTCCAGATAGGGAGCCCAAACCAATTACAAGCAATGTTTGACATCGACCTGTACCTGAACCTTACCCAAGTGGACCCAGAACCACCACAACCAGTGGGGTCTCAGACCACACCAGAGCTCAACCCAACTAGCCTCATAAACAGCACACCAAAAGGGGGATTCTGGCAGACACCAGACCCTACTGGGAACAACTCTGCATCAGGAGACAGCCCCTGCACAGTGACTCATACACAGTGATTGAGTCTTATCCTTACAGTTTGGTCAGCATCACACTCAATGGGAGACTCTTTAAGACTCAACTATAATAGGAGGATGTACAAAACCAAAAAGGACCCTGAGTAGCCTAAGTAATCTTGGAAAAAGAACAAAGTTGGAGGTATCCTACCTGATATCAAACTATACTACAAGGCCCTTGTAATCAAAACAGCCTGATACTACTATAAAAACAGATATGAGATCAATGGAACAGTACAGAGAGCCCAGAAATAAACCCACACTGTTATGGTCAATTAATATTTGACAAATTAGGTAAGAACATGTAATAGTCTCTTCAATAAATGATGTTGGGAAAATTGGACAAGTACATTAAAAAATGAAACTAGACCAATAAGTTACAACATACATAAGAATAAACTCAGAATAGATAAAATATTTAAATGTAAGTGTTAAAACCATAAAAGTCCTAGAAGAAAACATAGGCAGTAAAATCTCAAACATTTTTCATAGCAATAATTTTGCTGATATATCTCCTAGGGCAGTAATGGCAAACCTATGACACGCGTGTCAGAGGTGACACGCGAACTCATTTTTTTTTGGTTGATTTTTCTCTGTTAAATGGCATTTAAATATATAAAATAAATATCAAAAATATAAGTCTTTGTTTTACTATGGTTGCAAATATCAAAAAATTTCTATATGTGACACGGCACCAGAGTTAAGTTAGGATTTTTCAAAATGCTGACACCTCGAGCTCAAAAGGTTCGCCATCACTGTCCTAGGGCAAGGGAAACAAGAAAAAATAGACAAATTAGAAGTACATCAAACTAAAAAGTTTTCAAACATTTAAAGAAATCAACAAAATGAAAAGGGAATCTACTACATGGGAGAAGATATTTGACAATGATACATCTGGTAAGGGTTTAATTTCCAAAATATATAAGGAACATATACAACTCAACACCAGGAAGACAAACAACCCAATTAAAAAATGGGCAAAGGACCTGAATAGACACTTCATTGAAGAGGACATGCTGATGGCTAATAGCCATATGAAAAAATGCTCAATGTCACTAATCATCAGAGAGATGTGAATTAAAACCATAATGAGATATCACCTCAAAACTCCAGAACATCTATCATCAATAAATCAACAAAGAACAAGTGCTGGCCAAGATCTGGAAACAGCCCAAGTGCTACTCACAGATGAGTGGATAAAAAGCAGTGGTACATTTACACAATGGAATACCATGTGACCATAAAAAAGGTTATCTTACCTTTTGTGACAGTGTGAATGGACCTGGAGATTATTGTGCTAAGTGAATAAGTAAGTCAAAGAAAGATAAATACCAAGTTATCTCACTTATATGTGGACTCTAATGAACAAAATAAATTGAAGTACAAAATAGAACCAGAGGCATGGATACATGGAACAGACGGACAGCTGTCAGAGGCAAGAGGTTTTGGGGGACTGGATGAAAGAAGGTGAAGGGATTAAGCAAAAAAAAAAAACAAAACCCCAAAACAAAAACAAAAAAACCATCACAACAACATATATATAACCCATAGACCCAGACAACAGTGTGGTGATAGCCAGAGGGAAAGGGGGATGGGAAGTAGATGGAGGTGGGCAAAAGAGGAAGAAAATAGGGATTGAAAGAGACTTTGTTTGTTATGGTGGGTGCATGATGCAGTGTGTGGATTATGTTTCATTGAGTTGTACTCTTGAAACCTATGTGGTTTTCTGAACCAATGTCACTCCAAAAAATTCAATGTAAAAAAGAAATTAAAAAATGAACAAAGACATTCCTGATTAAAATTTTCTTTACCTGATATTCCAAACACAGCTGTTTTCATAGACAATGTCTTATCAAATAATTTCTGAGCCTTAAATTTATAAGATCTCTAAATAATAGAAAATGTAGAGGATTCATAAACTCATTTTCTGAGTGTAGTACAAACTTTGAAACAAGAAAGAGATCAAACTGGGAATAAATTATAGGCTAATATCACCCTTCATATTAATGCAAAATTCTATAAACTTATTGACAAAAGGAATTCAGGAATATCTTTAACAAGATACACAACTAGATTTAGTTGTAAACAATAGAAAATCCATTAATATAAATTTAAATATTAAATAAGAAAGTAATATAATCAACTTAACTGCAATGATTCGATAATTTCAAAAAGCAATTGATAATATTCATACTTTATTTGTAATTGAGAAAATGAAAAGCAAAGCTTTTGTAAACTAGGATGTAAAGGCTCTCTCTCTCTCTCTCTCTCTCTCTCTCCTCTTGTCCAGTTTCTATTTCTCTCCTCTTGTCCAGTTTCTATTTCTATAGCTCTTTTAACATCATACTTTATGGAAGCAACTGAGGTTTAAAACAATTGATTTAATTATGTATTTATGGGGGGCATGATATTGAAGATAGTGAAATAAATCAAGATAAATAAAATGTAGGACTAAAAAAGAAAAGAAATTAGATGAATAATTAATGAGGACATACTGCCCTTCTTTTTGATGTTTGAAATAACCCATACCTAAAAATTAATTGTATGTCTGAATTGGGATAAATTGTGAGAATATGAAGTTTTTTAAAAGACAAAGTTCATAATAGCAAAAAATTTTATTATCTAGAGATAATTTTTGTAAAACTGCAAAACTTTGAATGGCAAAAATTTATTTTTAATTTTTTTATATTATTAACCAAGTTTTGTACCTTTTACTCAAAATAAATTATATTTTCAGAGATACTTATATATGCAATAAAAATTCAAAAGCTCATTCTGAAAATATATATATATCAACTGCAGAACAGTGGCTATTTCTAGAGAAGGAACATGCGGGATGGACGTGAAGCTGAAAGTGGCAACGTAAGTTCTAAAAAATATTTAAAACAGATTTGATTTATTTTTAAAAGGATTTTTAAAAAGAGATATTTTGAGGAGGGCTATACTTCCTATGTATGGCACCATGAGAAATTGTATCTAACTGTTTTAAATTTGTTTCAAATATCTTTCAGTAAAAGCATCTCTTTATCATGTGAAGAAAAGCATAGTGCTGGTTTTATTTATTCATTGATTCATTTGTTCATTTATTTATTTAATTATCAACATTTGACAAAGCACAACTTGGGCTAACTCTTATTTCCCCAGCAATGTAACTGGTCAGATTTTGATCAGTTCAATTCTCTTTCTAGCCAGAATTAGGCAAGGTGACATTTGTAATTGTGAACCATATTGCAAATCGCTAACTAGTCTAACTTGGGATCTATTCATTGAACTTGGTGTCCCTGGGATATTATTCAAATCAATAAGGACAGCAAACTTTGATTTTGTAATAGCTCTTTCTCCTATAGTCTAGATTTCATCATATAATATGTCCAATAGTTTATGAAAAATAAAGCCCAAAATAAACGGCCTGAGTGTTGATGCTTATGCCCATTTGTGGGTACCTCAGTTTGTGTTGCCTAAATGTGTTTCACATGGGAAAAGTATACACTTCCTGTGAGGCATGAAATCAATTACATTCTCACATTAACTGCATGAAGCTTATTTTCATTTTACAATTCAGGAACAATTAGTTTAATAAAGGGTAAGTAACTTCCTTGAATGTGGATGAGCAGATTTTAAAAAATGGATCATAAATTGTGGCAGGGAGTTAACCCCAGATGTCTGACTAAATTCTGCACTGGTTCCACTTTACTTTATTAAATGTTAAAACACATCGATGTTAGATTATGGTGTCTTAAATTGGATGTTGAGCTACTTCGGAGGATCATTATGGAGAATAATCGATGAGTGACAAAGTATATTTCAACGTATGCTGGGAAGTTCCTGCTGCTTTATCTTCTGTTCACTGCCTTTGGTCCATCAAATTCTGCTGCAGAGATGACTCTGGTAATAAAATCTGTGATGGATTGCTTGGGCTGGTACACTCTGACCCATAACGGTCAGAGTATTGCCGCACACTGGTGGCTCTATAGCCTAAAGTATTGAAATATTCCTGTTCATTGGGAATTATCTTCTTTCATTGGAATGCAATGATTTGCTTGCTCTCTTGCTATTTCTAGCTCTAATTCACTTTTACTTGCTTTCTCATACATGTTCTATGATATAGTTCTCCCTGATAATAAAGTTTGATAGAATATATGCTAGTAATTGGTTTTTCATTCAAATGTGCCGTCTAAAATTCAGCTGTCTGCAGTGACACTTTAAAACTCTCAAAAATTTTCAAAATCAGGGAGTTCACTATAGGTTTCAAAATTATTTTTAAAAATTAATGTTCCCATTTAAAAAAATTGGTGGCTTAATTTGATTTAGACTTGTGGATTCAGAATCATCCTAGATTTGATTGGTATAATGTTTATTTTAGACTGTGGATCTGGCATTATCAACAAAGTTTTATTTTCATAAGACTTTATATATTAACTAGAGGCCTGGTGCATGAAATTTGTGCACGGGAGAGAGAGGTCCCCTCAGCCCAGCCTGCACCCTCTCCACTCTGGGACCCCCTCTGGGATGGGGCCTAAACCGGCAGTCGGACATCCCTCTCACAATCCTGGACTGCTGGCTCCTAATTGCTCACCTGCCTGCCTGCCTGCCTGGTTGTCCCTAACTTCCCTCCCCCCCGCCAGCCTGATAGCTCCCCACTGCCTCTGCGTGCCAGCCTTATTGCCCCTAACTGCCCCCCTACCCCTGCTGGCCTGGTTGCCCCTAACTGCCCCCCACTGCCAGCCAGGTTGCCCCCAACTCCCCCACCCCTGCTGGCCTGGTCACCCCTCATGCCCCCCCCCCCACCAGCCTGGTTGCCCCATGCAGCCTGCTGTTTAGTTGTTTGGTCATCCCTAACTAACCTCACTGCCGGCCTGGTCACCCCACGCAACCTGCTTGTCCAGTCATTTGGTCACCCTCACTAAGGCCCTGCCGGCCTGGTTGTAGGCAGCCATCTTGTGAGGGCATGAGAGTTAATTTGCATATTATGTCTGTTATTATGTCTTTATTATAGAGGATGAAATCTTATATAACATTTCTCTTCATATTTTATATATTGGACACTATGTATTAAGAGGTTCTTATATTATATGAAAATGACCAAGATCAAGAATAACCACTATAAGTTTTGCTGTTTTTCCTGTAATTCTAAAAGATCATCAGTCATGCTGATGAAAAATACCTTGAAGGTATGCTGGGCCCAGAACTTAGGAAAACTATGATATCTCCGTGTTTTCCCCTTTGTTACCAACCCCCCTTTTTATTTTCCCTTTTTTTTTAGAGAGAGAGAAGAGAGGACAACATTAAAAATAAGCTCTAGATGAGTTTTTTCTTCTTTCCACTTTTTTTTTTTTAAAAGAACACTGTTATCCTGAGAAAAGGTAAAAAGAAAATAAGATTGACTGGATCAAGTATATATAATTTAATTTTTCCTAAGGTAGACTGGGATAATTCAGTCAAGGCATCATATTCAATAGAAGTAATGAGAATCTCTTATTGTGGACTTCCTAATAGGCTAGAACTCTCATTTAATTTCAAGTAATGCTCACAGAAAATCAAATCTTCACAATTCAGTATTATTTTCATTGCCATTTCCCAAGAAACTATAGAAGTTGCTGGCCTAAGGTCGGGTAGATAGTAAATATGCAGTGAGGATATAGACAAGTCAACTTGGACTGCAGAGCCTACACTTGTGATTACACTATAATGCCACTGTGAGTATTAGAAAGCCATTTGCCAAGCTGGGTTTTATTTTTACACATACCATAAGCAGTGATTTGCACAGTTTGCAAGACACATGAGACAATAGCCCACATGCCAATCCGATAGAAGCCATAGAGTCTTGATATCTGCATAGAAACCAAGTTAGAAGACAAATGACCATTTGCCATTTTGAATTAAACAAACATAATGAAATACTCTGATTGGAGTAACAGCTAGCACAGTACAAATGAAATTGTTATTGAATCAGCAGATAGGTGGTTTGTAGGTGAAACTGGTAGAGAAAACTATCATTTTTTTTTAATATTTGATTTTATGCAAGGTCTAAAAGACATTGTATTAGTGTCATCAAAACATTATTCCAGCCTGGCTGGTGTGGCTCAATTGTTGAACGTCGACCTATGAATCAGGAGGTCATGGTTCAATTCCTGCTCAGGGTATATGCC
Source organism: Myotis lucifugus (assembly GCF_000147115.1). NCBI lineage: Eukaryota > Metazoa > Chordata > Mammalia > Chiroptera > Vespertilionidae > Myotis > Myotis lucifugus. Next base: position 30,639 of record NW_005872818.1, on the reverse strand, counting down.
TGGGTTGTGGGCCCAATCCCCAGTAGGCAGTATGCAGGAAGCAGCTGATCGATGATTCTCTGTCATCATTGATGTTGCTAGCTAACTCCCCCTTGCCCTTCCTCTCTGAAATCAATAAAAATATATTTTAATAAAACATTATCCAAAAGCTGCATTTTCACCAAAATTGTTCTAGTTTTAAAAAACAACCACTTAGTTTTAAGATTGAAGAAAGATAAATGATCTGGCATGATTTCTCTGGCCTGACAGCTGTGCGTTTACCTTTATTTCAGACCCAGAACTACGAGAAGATGTGAGTCAACAGTATGAATGTAGTCACTCAGGCATTTAAATGGTTAGGCTGTCTTATTATGTAGTCAGCCTTTTTTTTTTCATGAAGACAGCAACTATATAAGGTAAAGTAATTTACATTAAGAACTAAAGGAAAATAGAGGTCACAGACCTGTTTGAATGAGAGACAACTCTGGAACAAGGAGATAACAATTTTACCTTCAAGTTTCTGAATTATTCCATAAGGTGGCAAAATTCAGAAGCTTAACCCTAATTAAAGAGCTGACCAAGCAGGCAGGTATCGATATTCAGATCCTGAAGTGCACAGG
>NW_005872818.1:27229-29345 GCF_000147115.1 Myotis lucifugus | reverse complement strand
GGATTTTATTGGCAAAAAATTCCTAACATAAAAATAGACACTAATACACATATGATAATAACACAAGAAAATAAGACTTAAAATGTTCATGTAGTATTCTGGCTCAATTAATAAATATCAAGGTAGAAAAGAAATCTGCAAACTTCTAGGTAGAAAGAGTTTCCTCCACTTAGAAGTAGGGACTCCTAACCTGGCTGTAGACTTACATCTAGCAACATTCAATGCTGGAAAACAAAGTAGGAATTGTGCATAGTTCCAAACTATAGGAGATATTAACAAGAAATATGAACCAAATCCCAAAGTAATTCAAGAGTAAGTAGATATTTTCAAACACTATGAATAAATCTGTAGAATGAAAATTCCAGGGTTGAATTAGTTCCAGAATATTTTGATTTTTAAATTTAATGTCTACATTTTAAGCTTCATATAAATTTAGCACCATTGTGACCTTCATTAGTCCTATACATTTTTTAAACTAAATTTCAAGTTTATCTCTCATATGAATAAATCTGCTTTCTTTGCTGCCATACATTTAGAATACAATTCTGCTCCTTTCTGTTTGAACTTGAGTAAAAAAAAACATAGCTTTTTGTTCTTTAGTTTCTTCATTTTTGAAATGTGAATAAATAATGCTTACCTCATAGATTAGGCTGAGGTTAAAAAAATCAGGGTAGTTTACAGTCGTTCAAATGGAAAATAATACAATAAATAATAAATAATAATACAAGTATAAACTCTGTGTTTCATGTACTAACAACTGTAAGCCTGCTTTGCTCCACCCTGTATATATTGTATTAGGTTACTAACACAGTAAGTTGGCAGGAAGAGTTAGATATTGTTATTATTAGGTAAGCCCTATATATATCTTCCTGGTCTCTTTAATTATTTGGTTGCAAAATTCCCCCTCCCCCTTAAACTTAAAAAGGAAAAACTTTGCAATGCATGTATATTTGATTTTTAGATTAGGTAGTAAACAGATCTTTATAAAAGAAAAACATCTTAGAATAGTACTACTCTACATTATGTATTAGCTTAAAGTTTTATAATATAGCTAATTTTTGATCATTATAGATCTACAAATATGGCAGTTGAATATGACTAAATCTAATACACGAAAAAGAAGAGTCTTTCTGTAAGAAGTTTAACTATTTCTCAACATGGGAGTTATTTAATATTCCAAAAATCAGTCATCCTTCAAGATTAATGCTATCTCTTTTCTGAAAAATTTCTCACCTGAAGCAAAAAGATTTGTCATTTGCACAAATGAACTTTTGACATTTTAATATACTTTGTACTTTCTTCTCTATATCTTCACTTTGCAAATATTTTTCTCTCCAACTGCAGACAATTTTTATCATTTTACCATTTAATTACCAGCACTTAGTTTTATATTTCTCATACAGTAGGTACTCAATATACATGTATGGAATAAATAAATAAGTGCATGGGTGCATAATTAGAACAAATTTATATGTTGCTATATATAACAAATGTTTCTTGCTCCTTCAAAAATGTCCACATCTGATTTGTTAATTAATAAGTTAAACATAGTATCTGGCCTTTGGTCTACACCAAAAAATCATTTGTTTGAACAAATGCAATAATAAATAAATCTTTTTTTTTCAGTAACTGGTGTGAATTGATTTTGTTGAGTCTTTGCTAAGAACAGGTTTTAATTTGTATATGAAGGTATTAGATTGATGGTAAATTTAATATTATTAGAAATAGAAGTCTAATGGATAATGAACAAACAATGAAAATTTCCACCTATTAGATTTGCTTCTTGTAGGCCATGGAAGTAGGGATAGGCAGTACCTGAGAGAAGCAAACCATAAAGCTTTGTTAGTTATGTCATAGCCATTACTTCTTTTTTAAAAATATTTTTTTATTGATTTCAGAGAGCAAAGGAGAGGGAGAGATAGAAACATCAATGATGGGGATCATTGATAGGCTGCCTCCTGCATGCCCCTACTGGGGACCAAGCCTGCAACCCAGGCATGTACCCTGACCAGAAATCGAATTGTGACCTCCTGGTTCATAGGTGGATGCTCAACCACTGAGTCATACTGGCCAGACTAGACATTACTTATTAAGTGCATGTTATGTGATAGGTATG
>NW_005872818.1:8402-9943 GCF_000147115.1 Myotis lucifugus | reverse complement strand
AGGCATATGTGGAGTTAGGGGCCTTCATGCCCATGTGACTTTCCGATCCTTTTTCTCAGCTTCTTTCAAAACATTTGTTTGATTCTACTTCAGTGTGGTGCATATTGCTCTATAGGCCAGAATATGCCTCACAGAGCTCTTGAGTTCAGCAGTTTACAGTTTTAGCCAAGAAGACTCTTATAAACTCAGGTCTAGAAACCTGGGCAAAGAGTCCTAAGGTTAAGGTTCTGTCAGGTGTCTACCCGCTCAAGTAGCTACTGTTACCATCTCTTTTTCACAAGTGGGGGAACTGAAAAACAGAGAGGTTAAATAATTTGTTCAGGTCACACAGCTCATAAGTGGGGTTTAAACCCAGGCAATCTGGCTTAGTATCTCTGCACTTAAACATTAACATGAATATAAAGGATGCAGAACGATGCTAATCATTGGAGTCCTTAGAGATTTGTAAAAGCAGGTGCCTTAGTAGGGCTGCTCACTGCAAGTGAAGATGCCCCTCCAAGGAGCTGGGCTGCACATCTTAGGCTGGCGGCTGTGGTGGAGAAGGTCATATGGCAGGACTAGGGTTTGGGGAAGGGTCATAGAGCATGGTGGGTAAACAAAAATGATGAAGGATCCTGAGTAGTGCAAGATGTGTCCTTTCCCACAACTGGTCAGTGTTTTACTATGGGTATAAAAGACAAATCTCTATGAGAGTAATTAGTGATTTCATATAGAAAATGGCAATGTGGCCACCATTAGCATAAAGTACTTGTACAGTGTGGGACCAAATGACAGGCTCACTTGATTTGGTGTAGGCACAAAAAAACCAGGAAATCACAGAAATTTTAGATATTTGAATAAATGTAAAGCAAAATTTGGAACATATATTGATAAGGGCAATATGTTTCTATGTATGTGTTAAAAGTTGAGAATTTTGTTCAAGAAGCCATGACCAGAAAATCTTATGAAGCAGTTTGTGCAAGTCTAGAAGAAGCAAACAAATGCACAACTGATTTACTACAGAGTCTAACCGGAAAGTATTCGGCTCCATGAAGGAACAGAGGACTGCTCGAATTTACCTTGTCAGTGAAACTAGTTCAAATGAGGGGGAACAGGAGGCAACATATGGAGGAATCTGTTTGCATTTGGGAAACTACTCAGCATTCAGAAGTGAAATCTTGATGAGTAGAGATGCTGAGTGTGGCACTAAGCAGATCATTCCTTTTTTGCTCAGAGGTCTCCTGACATAAGCTATGGCTCTGAGGAGAGACCCTGATCTTCTTCTGCTTGGTGGGGCTTACATATAAGTGAAACATATGTGATGACCTGGAAGTTACAATTAATAGCTGGTTACACAGCCACAGCATGATTTATGAAGTATCATGGAATTCCCAGGAAGGAGAGGTATGTCCCGAAAGTCACAAAGACTCCATAGAAAGGGTTATTTCACTTGAATTTTTAAAACCAGGTATGATTTCAACAGATAGGAATGCAGTTTTCCATTCAAAGGAACAACCAGAAAAAAACCAGAAGTAAAGGAAATTGGGGGTGGTGTGAGGAAC
>NW_005872818.1:0-7812 GCF_000147115.1 Myotis lucifugus | reverse complement strand
TATAGTAATTGTACTTACACATACATGAAGTATATAGCTCAACGAAATTTATTTTATTTTTCCAGGAGGATATAGCTAAGTAACTACCACCCAGATCAAAATGTAGACATTACTGGAATCCCGACTCTTCCTTATTCCTTCTCCCCATCATTAACCTTGTCCCACAAGTAAAAGCATTATTCTCATTATTCTTCCTTCTATCATCATAGATTGTTTTTTTCTTTCTGTTTTTGAGCTGCATATATAAATGGAATTATGTAGTATGTATTTTCTGTTTGATCTTTCATTCAACATAAGCCTGTAAGTTTTACCTAAGTTGTTGCATGTAGCACTCATTCTTTTTGCACCTTTTTTGCTTTTTCCTTTTATTCTGTATTTTATGGCACTGTATAAACATATGAATGTCTATGCAACTATGATAGTTTTTAATATTGTTTCCAGAATCTTATTCTTATGCTCAAAGCTGCTAAGAATAGTCTTGCATGTATCACTTCATGCATGGATGTACTAATCTGTGTTTGATATAGCAGGGAAAGGGATTATTGGAACATAGGGTCTGTGTATGTTCAACCTTAGTTTCTTTTCATTCTTTTTATCTGCAGTGCCCAGGGGTCATTAGAGGATGCATTTGTCATCATTCTGGTAGAATGAAAATGGCTGTTGTGTTTGATCTTCCAGCATCACTGGTACTGTTGTATTTCAGCACTTTTTAGGACACTACAGAATTTTCACACATACATATGGAAGCAAAGCCAGCAAACTAAAGTAATTTTATTAAAGTCATAAATACATTAAGAGATTTGATAATGTAACTCAGAATATGTAAACTCTCAAGTTATAATAAAATTCCACTTAAAGAATTGAATCAAAAGGTAAAACATTCTGAGGGAATGAGCATGGCTCAGGAGACAGAGCGTCTAGCTGGATTCCTAGAATCGCACTTACTGTCAAGAACACTGAAGGGTCTGAGATCTTACCTAATGTTCAAACCAACAATGTAGCCTGCTCAAGTTTCCCAGATGCTGGTAGAAGTTAGAGACAAAGGACAGTTTGTTACTTACAAAGATAGCATTTTCCAGAATATAAGCATATTTTGGCTAGTTCCGTAAGCCCAGCTCCCCAGAGTGGCATAAAGAGGTCAAGATAACATCTGCACAACAGTTAGTTGCATTTTCCTCAGTTAAAGAAACACATCTTTCATAATGGGCAATAAGCATGCCTGCTCTTTATTCCAGATGGACACAATATCTCTATTTGCCAGGGATGTGAGAAAACTTGCCTTTTGGTCTCCAGGAAGAAACCTCTACCCTCAAAGACTGTTGCCTATACAACTACCTAGAAATGGTAACTTGGAAAAAAATAGTCATTGCTATGCTCATGAGATAGGCAAAAATTCAAGAGACAAAGGAAGAATTATGAACCAATTATCACCAGCACCGACCCTTTTTAAAAATGGAATTAATAGGGGTGACATTGTTTCACAAAACTATTCAGGTTTTAAGCATAGAACTCAATAAAAAATCTTCTGCACACTGCATCTTGCACCCAGCGCCCCAAGCAAAGTCTTTCTGTCCCCATTTCCCCCAACTTAGCCCACATACACCTACCCCCACCACCCTTTTCCTCTGGCTATCACCACCCTGTCGTCTGTCTTTGTGATTATTTGTGTGTGTGTGTGTGTGTGTGTGTGTGTGTGTGTAAATAAATAATTTTTTTTTGCTTAATTCTTCAACTTCTTTCACTCAGTACCCAACCCACCTCCCCTCAGACAGCTGTCAGTCTGTTCTCTGTGTCGATATCTCTGTTTCTATTTTGTTTGTCAGTTTATTTTGTTCATTAGATTCCATATGTAAGTGAGATCATATGGTATTTGTCTTTCTCTGACTGGCTTATTTCACTTAGTAAAATAATTTCCAGGTCCATCCAAGCTGTCGCAAAGGGTAAGATTATTTTTTTTGGTGGTCAAGTAGTATTCCATTGTGTAAACATACCACAGCTTTCCTATTCACTTATCTACTGATGGGTACTTGGGCTATTTCCAGATCTTGGCTATTGTAAATAACACTGCAATGAAATATAGGGGTGCATATATTCTTTTGAATTAGTGTTTCAGATTTCTTAGGATATATTCCCAGAAGTGAGATTGCTAGTTCAAAAGCCAGTTCCATTTTTAATTTTTTGAGGAAACTCCATACTGTTTTCCACAGTGGTTGCACTAGTCTGCATTTCTACCAAGAGTGCACAAGGGTTCCTTTTTCTGTACACCCTCGCCAACACATGTTTGTTGATTTATGAATGGCAGCCATTCTGGCAGGTGTGAGGTGATACCTCATTGTTGTTTTCATTTGTATCTCTCCAATGATTACTGAAATTGGGCATTTTTTTCCATATATCTATTGGCTATCTGTGTGTCCTTTTTTGAATAGTGTCTATTCAGGTCTTTTGCCCATTTTTTTAACGGATTTATCTGTGTTCCTGCTGTTCAGTTGCATACATTCTTTATATATTTTGGAAATTAACCCTTATCAGATGTATCATTGGTGAATATGTTCTCCCGTACTGTGCAATCGATTTCATTTTGTTGATGGTTTTTTTTTTGCTGTGCAAAAGCTTTTTTAAAACACCATCTTAGGTCCTGGAAAAATTTCCCACACATACATTATTCTGTTGGCCACTTTTGGTTTATCTCTGGCAGGAGTTGTGACAATCTGTTCAGTTTATCTCCTATAGCATTTACTTAAAACTATAATCAATAGGACATTGAGGAGCAGTAAGAGGTGTACTTGTAGAATTGACCTGACCTGTACCCCAGGATCTTGGACCCAACCAGGAACAAACAAGTATACCTTTCAGTGTTGCATATAGTTGCCATTAAATAATTATCATCAAGCCCAGAAATAGGGCAGAATCCCAAATATTCAAAATAGATCTATATAATCATCCATCTTCTTTATCTCAATAATTACTCATCAGCAGCCAAGATAAGATAATCTCATTCTGGGAATAGTCACATTCAATGATCAACTATTTTAGAAAGGAGTGTGGACCAAGAGGTGATAAGGAAGACAGAGTCAGAACTGTTTTGTGTCTAGTTTGAGGTGACTGTTCCAATGCTCAACAACACCAGATCATCACGCCATTGTTGGGTGGAGTTTGCATTAGAAGATATATCTTTGTGAATTACAGTTATAAAAGCTGTAAATGAGACATATATTAGTTTTAAAACTACAATGGTATGGCCAGTGTTAGTGGTTCCAATTAGAAAACTGTGACTTGGGAAAAGTGTTAACAGTGGTTAGGATATACTTGATTACCCTGAGAAGGGGTCAAAAGTCCAATGTAGGGAATCTTTCTGGAGTAGGGGGTGATGTACCATACAATATTGTGATCTGTGAAGAGAATTGCTTAGATTTAGAAAAATGATGTGGCTTTTATATTCTTGGATCATGGACAAAAACCTCATGGTTGGTCCATATGTGAATTAAAGAAAAATTGTGAAATATAAGTATATTTAATAAATACTAAATGAATATTTTCTTATAAAATTGATTGTCAGGTGTGGCAATAATTACTAGCTATTTCATATCTGTGCTCCCCTTTCATTAAATAGATTTCTAGAAAGTGACTGCTATTTATCAGCCCCATAACCATATCTTTACATCTAAGTGGTGAGGTATAGCTAGCTCCCGCCGCTGGATGGTGAGGGTAGTGATGTGTGTTATTTTCAGACCATCTAGAAATGACTAAGCAGTGAGTATGCGTGCATGTATTTCTCATTGTCCCTTTCCCATCTATTAGTTGAACAAAGAATTCCAAGTTCTTAGAAAAAGGCAGAGGCACAAATGGAGACCTGGGTCCCCAAAAGATCATGTGAAAAAGGAATAAAACTATTGGGTTAAGCCACAGAGACTTTAGAGTTTACCTTTATAGCAGCTACCTAATACATTAGTATATTTGTCTCAATTCACCAAATAAACTTTAATCAAAATAATATCATAGCACCATATTTTATCCTTCTTTAGAAAGAGAGCCATTAAAAGTTGACTTATATATTCAATATACAAAATTCCTTTTAATATCCCATTCTCTGAAAGTCAATGTTCAAAAGCAGTACAATAGAACACCCTTTTTGTGAAATAATTTCTGTATAGAGGCAAAACAACAACAAACCCACACACAGAAATATGTGGCCTAGGAAAGCTGAATACTAGCCTTAGTATCTGAAGAATGATGTGCTGAAAATTATAAGGGTGCAGGGGAGCTTTGTAAAAAATGTTTATTTTGAACTCTCCTGCAAGGTGATTTAGGATGCATTTCCATTTTACAGCCTCATTTTAGGCAGCGCCCAGTGTTTTGTAGGAGACAATTTAGCTGCTTCAGTAAATTTTATTGCTTCTTTCTAAATTTGTCAAGTTGTCCTTTGCCTATAGCACCACCTACAATGGATAGCAAGAGAGTTGCCTCCTGTGTGTTAGCTCTGTTTCTCTCTGACCCTCCGAGAAGCCTCGTGTGAAGGCTTTTCCCAAGTGCTGTATCAACACTCAGATTCAACCATTACTATGTTTTCTCTATCCAGATTTCATCATTTCAGGCAGCTGATCCTTTATCACACTGTTCTTATGTTCTAACACTCAATACATTATTTATATAACTAGCAAATAGAAGTGGTTTTAACATGCAGGTCTCTCTCTCTCTCTCTCTCTCTCTCTCTCTCTTTCTCTCCTTCTCTCTGTCTTTCTCTCCTTCCCAGACACTTTAACTAGTAGTAGGCACATTAGATGTAGACTTATAAATTTAAAATAGTCAATATTTTCCTCAATTTGGAAATGTAATATTGGTACATGTGTTTAATACTGAATATATACTTTCATTAGGTCCTAAATATTACATACACTCCAAACTACTGCATACATGTGAAGGAAAAGTAAAACAACAACAACATTGCTGTATTTTTTATCTTATAAATAATGACTACTTATTAATTAGAAAAAATATTCTAGGCTTTGCTATACTAAATTGGTGACTTTATGTAAGACTATTGAAAGACACTGAACCTTACTAGAAAATCTTAAATTGTGAACACATATTGTGGAAGTTTCCAAGCCTTTTATTTTGCATATGTGTATATATTATGACCCTTTTTGCAAAAGTTTTGAAGAAATTTTAAAAAATCTATTTATCAAATCTAACTAAATGGAAATATGAGCGGAAATCAAGACCAAGGAAAAGCAGCAAGCAAGCATTCTAACTGTGACTAATTCTAAAGTAACAAGGATAAGAGTAAAATTTGGGTCTGAACTAACACAAAGCCAAGCCACACTTAGCCACATCATCACAGAAGCACAAGTCTGAAAAGCCAAGAGCTCACGCTCAAGTCCCAGCTCCGTGGGCAGGCAAGTTTGAGCAAATCACATTTCTTCCCCAAGCCTCAGTTTCCTCATACGAAAAAAGTACTAAGCTAAAGCAAGGCCACTGGTAGAGTGTCTTTTAGGGTCACTTTGTTTGCGAACAGAACCTCATACTTTCTTGTAAATGAATTCATGAGAATGTAAAATCAGAAATTTGCTATTTATTTTGCTAGCTCTTATATCTTCACTCTTCCCTCCCCCCTCCATACAACAGTGCAAGGTATACTAAGTCTCAGAATATTAAAATTTATTATGGAAAGGAATATTTTATTTGAACTGACTTTTTTTCCCTATGCATATGGCTTATTTGAGTAAACTTAGAAAAAATAGATTTGTTTGAATTGGCAGTAGAAGTAAATGAGAAATAACTCTACCTCTGCTCAAGTAACACTCTAAGATTCTTATGTATATAGAAGGAAATCTCATTTAATTAGTTCTCATGAATTGTAAATTAAAGAACTTTTGAATATAATATAATATTTTTCCTTTGTATTAACTTTGTAAAAAAATACTACTTGACCAAAAAAGTTAGGAAAAATGTATTATGCATTGCTTAAACTAAAGTATGGAGAAATTTTTTTAAAATATATATATATATATCATAGAAACTGCTGGGTTTTTTTGTATAAACAAATTATAACAAATACAAATGATACCAAATTTATAAAAAGGCTTTTCTTAAAGTACTGCTTAAGTAGAAATAAAGTAATAGTATCGGTATCTCTAGATATTTCATCAAAATTATGTTTTAACTGGGTTTTTTTTTAAAAGATACTTTGATCAAGTTTGAGTTTTGAACTTCATGAATATTTACTCTAGCTACCACACTAACCCTGATTATTAGTATTTTCTTATGTATATGTTCTTATTATCTATCTTAAATATGGCCAAGACATTGTATGACACTGGGGTCTATCATTGCTATTTATTTAGTAGCCTTTTCCCATTAATAAATCTATCTTTTTGTGTCCTCTGGATAAGAGAACAGTTTTTGATAGAATAAAAAATATAGTTTTGCTGTATTGTGGAGCTATTTTCTACTTTCACATCAAAAGTAACGATGAGTCCACTACCACATATTCCTTGAGACTCTTAATTCCAATTGGGCTGCTAAGCACATTTAATTGTAGTGAAAATTTAATTTTCTTTTAAAAATAATTATATGGTTTATACGTCTTTGCTAGCGGTTAATTATACTGAATCAAGTTTTATTTTATTTTTGGTAACATTGATAATTTGAACAATTATCATCAGTGTAACACTAAATGTATTAGATGTTAAATTGCAGGAAGACTTGCATTTCTAAGAAGTTGTATCACTTAAAAACGTTTTTGGCTGTGTGTAATATAAAACCCAATTAATAGCTGGGAACAGTTAGAATTTATATATTTCAACTGCAATTACCCAAAGAACTGTCTGTAAGCACTATGTCCAGAATGGGTCAAATTTAGGTTTGTGGTTGGCCTGAAATAAAATTTCCTTCCATCTTTCTAGTAAATTCAGTACCCCTTACTGAATTTGGGGTGGCAAATACACAACATATTACACAGATGATGTGTTATAGCATTGTATACCTGAAATGTATAATTTTATTAACCAATGTCACCTCAATACATCAATTTAAAACATACAAGAATGAAACAGACTGTCAAATTTCAGAGGGAAGGTGGGGGTAGGTGGGTGAGTGGCAAGAGATCAACCAAAGACCTTGTATGCATATATGTATAACCCATGGACACAGACAATAGGGTGATGGAGACCTGGGGTGGGGGGTCAGGGTGGGCAATAAGGGATCAACGGGAGAAAAAAAGGGGCATATGTAATACTGGTACTTTCAACTTTAAAGATTTTAAAAAATACATAAATAAAAATAAAAAGGCTAAAATAATATTTAGTACCCCTTCATAACAAATCATAGCTATTTAATAAACATTTTATTTTTGAGTGAAAACTTTTTCACTTTGAAATCCCAGTGTTATACAATGTCTTGGCCATAATTAAGTTATACTAAACATTCTGTGAGCATAACCATACATAGTAGGCATATATTGCCATGGTTGACAGTGTGGAAAGTGAACCCCATTGCCTTACTGAGATAGTGATGACCTTCAGCAAAGATGTGAAAGAGGAAACAGTTATTTCTGAATATTATTGACTATGTTAAGGGCCAACCAATTTTGACTCAAACATATCTAGCATGGCTGTTCATTCCAACCCTCTTTATGAATGTAATCTTATAAATCAGAACAAATAGGCCCTAAAGACAAGTATGTATATCCATAATTATCCAAATATTTAAGGGAAAACAAAATTGGATTCTTATTTTTCTTATATAGTCCAGTTAATTTAAAAAAAAACACTTATTTTTTAGAGTATTTCATTACGTAAATCTCTTGATGGTTGT
>NW_005872817.1:48347-60431 GCF_000147115.1 Myotis lucifugus | reverse complement strand
GGGTGGGAGTAGCTGGAGAGAGGTCAATGGAGAAAAAAAATAATATTGTAATAGCTATGTATGGGCCAGGGGGTTTCCTTGAAATATTGAGGGGACCACTTGGTAAAGTATATGATTGTCTAACCACTATGTTGTGTGCATCTGAAACTAATACAGAATAATATTGAATGTGAACTATAATGAGGAAAAAAGATGGAAAATTGTATGTTATGTTTTTCATCATAACAAAAAAAAAACAATTAAAAAACAGAAAATGCACACAAATTGGAAAGGAAAATAAATAAATAAAATGGATATGATGAGATTGCAGAATGAATTTTCTAGATATTTAAAAACAAGAATATCCATATGTTCATTTATTTATTGCTGCTTAACAAACCACTGCCACACTTAAAACAGCAATCATTTATTTTCTAATGAATCTTTAATATGAGCAGGACTCAGCAGGGACAACTTATTTATATATTCCATGAGGTATCAATTGGAGCTGATAGATGCCAGGCTAGAGGATCCATTTCCAAGATAGCTCACTTATACAGTTTACAAATTGGTGCTGCATCTCAGCTAGTAGCAGAGCAAGGATACTTGGTTTCTCTCTACTTGGGTTTCTTCTCTGGGCTACTTGGGCTTCCTTCAAACATGGTGGCTAGGTTTTAAGAGTGAATGTTTTAGGAGGATTGGGCTCAAGCTAACAGGATTCTTTTAACTTTAGTCTCAGAAGTCCCAGATAATGCCTTCTATCACATTCTATAGGCCAAGTAAGACATTAGGCCCAACCCACATTGAAGGGGAGTAAAATAGATTTTACTTTTCAATGGAAAACACATCAAATCATTTGCAAATATCATTTACCTACTGCATTGCATATCTATGATATTCCTATTACCAGGAAATGCTGCGCTAAGTGAACTGCCTATTCAGGGTGACCATATACTGTGGAAGAAAGCGTCTGAAAGGCAGGTTACCTGTAGGTTTCCATCTGGGGCTCAGTATAAGTCCATATGACTCAGGGTTACATGGAGTTGGGCTCAGTATGACTCAGGGTTACATGGAGTTGGTTTTCTTTAACTCGGAGTTTTTTAAAATAAAGAATGGGTGGTGGCCTGTGCATGGATGCAGTGTGTCTGAGAATGAACAATGTTGCATATTGAAGGCTCTGGTATGTGACAGTTTGGTGTCATTTGCAATAATAAGCTCAACTTTTCATTAACAACAGTAAAGCACGCAAGCAAAACATGATACCTTTAACTCACACTTACTCTGCCCTTTAAGGCTGAGATTAGTTTGCCCTTTCTCTGTGGAAGTAGGTATGGATCTCACTTCTACTAACATCTTGTATTTAGAGAAGCAGCATGGACTAAGCAATACAAACTTGGGTTTTAGAATTGGGAAAACCAGGTTCCCAAACTGGTTTTGATGCTTCTGCTGATGACTTTGGTTAACTTACTAAAGCTTTGTTTCCTCACCTCTACAATGGGTCTGATAGTAATTATATCCACCTTGTAGGAATGTGTGAGATGATGAACGTAAAGTAGTTAGAATGTCTGGCACTTAGAAAGAATGCAGTACATGTTAGAGATTATACAATAAATAATTATTATTTTCTTGGTTACTTCCCAAGGTTTTTCACTATAGGCCAACGTGTTAGGAGTTAGAGCATGATATTCTTGAATAGTTGTGGTCACAATGAAAGCATAATCCCGTTCCTTTTCTCAAGTGTCATTGGTATCTTAGTCAATCTCAGTTTTTAAAATAAGGTTTTTTAGGCTGTTAGTGGGAAGTGCATACTACCATAGAGTCCTGGTACCAAAAAGAAGTTGGAAGGGAGAGGTCAAGGAGGGGAAAAGGAAACATATATAATACTTTAAACAATAGAGAATTTAAATTAAAAAAAGAAGTTGGGCTAAAGTGGATGGTCTGGAGTTTATGCTCCAGTTTTCTTATAGATAGGTGATCTTGAAAAATTATGTTCTCAGAGCCTCAATTTCCTCATCCATACAGACATGGCTAATAGTATTCATCTAACAGTATCGTTATGAGAATAAAATGAGGCAAAAGGAACTGGCATGAAGCAGCTACCAACAATGCTATTTATTAGCACTAGTTCTCATCTGCGAGAGGCCAGACCGGAGATTGTCATTAGACACTTCTAAGGCTAGGGTAATGTCTTTTGTTAAGAGGGGGCCACAGCATATTCACATACGGCCATGCTCCAGAGTACCCCCCTCCCCATGGCCCCTTCACCTCTTCCAACTGGACGCACAGATTTAATGTACTGAGTGGCGAACTGGCTCCCAGCAAGCCCAACCTGTCCTGCGATCTTACGACAGTCTGACCTTTCCCCTGGGTGGATGCTGGTTCTCTGGGGATGGATGAGTGATGAACTGTACAGGTTCCCTGCCCAGCTTCTCATTTCCCAACAGTGAAGCTACCTGTCTGGCTATGCCAATTTGCTTCTGAGGTAGATGAGCTCATCCCTGCTCCTCAGAGCAGTGAGGCAGGGCAGCATGTGGGAAGTGGGGGACTGCCTTTTTACAAATACCTCACAGAGCCCAGCCCCCTCTTGGAATAAGCTGACAATATTTCTCCAGTTCCTTCTCCTCCTCCTCTTCTACCTCCTCTTCCTCCTTCTCAGTAGAGCCCCATCAAACATTCTATTACAGCAGGAGCCAAAAAATGTTTCGAATGGGAAAACAAAAGGCTGTTTGGTTCTGTGTGCAGCATGTAACAATAAGCCACACTCTCTGAAGTGTCTTCCAAAGGAATACTGTGATGTCAAGTTTCAAAGAAAGACTCTGGCCCCAAATCAAGCTGTAAGCTGTGACAATGTCCCACTAAATACCATACATAATTCATCTTTCATCCAGAGAATAAGCTGGGCTAAATGTACTGAGTGGTGGACTGGGAGCATTTCTGGTATACAGAGGAAAATGCCATCCACACCACATAATCTCGGCGACTTTTAGTTTACTTCCACTTCCTCAATTAAAAAAAATGTTTTATGAAACCTGGTGAATGTAGCCTGTCATGATTTCTTGATGGACTGAAATTTAGCTGAGAAGTTTGAGCCTTCACAAGTCTGCCCCCGAAATGCGTGGAGAAAATAAAAGTCTAGTAGGTATGTTTGTATTTTCAGGCTTTAAAAAGCTCTTGGGACTATGTGTGTCCTCTCTTGTCTAGAGAAGAAATTCTCTCCTTACCCCACACCTAAGCTGTTCAGTAGCCAAGCATTTGAAATTAGCTGAAGGGCAGAATCAAAACACCTAACACTTCCTAAGAGGACTTTCAGTTAGGACCGCTTCAGACAGCCTTACAAAGAAATAGTCACATGTCCTGGCCATTCCAAGCCAGGCAGGGACCCCCTCTTACCTGGACTTTCTTCACTATGCCATTCTTCATGCAGTTTCCATTCTGTGAGCCGTCCCATTTCTTGTGACTGTAAAGATTCCCATTGCAGACAGCGCCTCCTCCAGAATTGGCCATTTGTGGCAAACGATGGAAGCCAGCAGGTTTTCCTCCGGGGGTTCTTGGCAAGCTTCAGGGTCGAAGTTGGCGAGGGGATGGCATACAGCACGGCGGGCTGAGCCTTTGGAGGAATCCTACCAATCAGGCTTTTCCAGAAGAAGAGCAATAGTATTTTGGGGGGCAGATCTTTGAAACTAAAAACATACGGGTTACCTTTCTACTCCTCAACTCAGAATGGGGCTTCCCCTGCCGCAAACTAGCTCCTGAAACTACAGAGGCGATTGCCCATGTTGGCTCCTCTTGTGGACTGAGGAAATCAGGAGACTGCAAAACCCAGTGGCAAACTGCGAGGGGGCGGGCTGGGAGGAGGAAATCTTTTAAAGACACACACACACACACACACACACACACACACACAGCACACGCGGATGTTCTACCTGCATACAATCGCTTCTGAATGGAACTCTGACCCCCCCTTTCACTCTCGCCTCTAATTACATTTTTTTAGTTTAATTTTTATATTAGTTGGAAATCAAGTTCAAAGTCAACATTTCTTTGTGCTGTAAAATGACATTCAGAAGTGCTTGCCAGGAGCTAGAGGAAGAGAGAATAGGAAGTTCCAGTTTCTGGGCACAGGGTTTGAGTTGGAGACAGAAAGAGTTTGGCAATAGATGGTGGTAATGGTGCACAGCAGTGTGAATGTACTTAATGCCACCAAACTGTACACTTTAAAATAGTTAAAATGGTAAATTCTATGTGATGCTTATTTTACCATAATATAAAAATGGCAAAAAAAATATTCAGAACCCACCTAATGTTAAAACCAATGACATAATGAAAGGTACTAACTCATCAAGAATTCCTGTAAGACAGAGGTCCAGGGGACAGAATGTTTGGTGTTTTTTGTTTTGTTTGTTTGCTTTTTTAAAAAAATCATGGCTGCATTACCTGTACCATGTAACTTTAGAGAAGTCATTTTTTTTTCTCTTTCTGCCTCACTTTCTCCACCTATAAAATGAGATAAAACATTTTTGTGGGCTAACGTCTGGTGGGGTGGTAGGAAAAGAAAACACTAGTTTGGCTTTGTTATGGACACGGGTGTTGTGAGACAGATGGAGTTGCAAACACTTCTGGTTTACTTATTAACTCTTAATCTCTCAATGCAGCGGTCACCAGAGCTCTGTGCTCTTCTATCAAGTGGCATTGCAGTGATTTGGTGTGTTGGATGGTGTTAATCATTTAAAGCCTGGTGAGTCCTTCCAAGCCCACTTGAATTGTTCTCCTGAATCAAGGCTTCTTTTTCTCCTCCTCCTCCTCCTCCGCCTCCTCCTCCTCCTTCTCCTCCTTCTAAGTATTTATTGATTTTTTTTTTTTAGACAGAAAGAGAAATGGGGAGGGAGGGAGAGAGTGACACATAGATAGGCTGCCTCCTGCATGCCCCTACTGGGCATCAACTCTGCAGCTTGGGCATGTGCCCTGGTGAGGAATCAAACAGGCAACTTTTCCATGTGCAGGTGCATGTGCAGGTGCATGAGGAGGGACACCCACCCAAAGCAAGCCACACTGGGCAGGGCCTGAATCAAGTTTTTTTTTTTTTTTTTTTTTTTTTTTTTTTTTTTTTTTTTTTTTTTTTTTACCATCACACACTTAGCATAGAAACCAATATTGGGTCAATGAACCAAAACAGAGAAAACAAAAACAAAGCCTGATTTCCTGGTCCTCAGCTTTGCATAGGGTTCGCTTCCCCTCCAGAAAGAGGTGGCTGACGGAGGTGGTGATCATGCTTTTCCTAACCAGGATTTGCATGTGAGGGGTGCCGTGTTTCCCATCCCCTGGAGAGCTGAAGGAATAAGAATTTGGGCCAAATCCTGGAATGCAGTTAATACCAAGTGAATTCCCTTTGTGTCTCAAGCTCAGGATTTTTACTGCATCTCTCCTAACCATTGTCATCAGAGCAGAACTAGCTTTTTTTGGTCTCTCTCTTCTATGGCCATTACACTGAGAGTTGGGAGCTAAACCTGTGCTGTTGGCTTCTTTTCGTCCAGATATATGCAAAAGAGAGATGGAAGGGTAGGAGAGGGCGCTGATAATGTTGGCCTGGCTGTCTCAGCTTACTTAGGAAGACAAGTTGAAGACACTGTTATTTTGACTGAGCTCTACTGACCTGTAGAAATTTTTTTTTAAAAAAAAATACGGATTTTGAGATAAAACTAAATAATGAACTTTAGATATTTCTATTCCCTTCCTTTTCTTTTCTTCTTTCTTTTTCTCCTCCCTCTTCTGATATACATTTTTATCCTACTTTCCCTCTTCCTGTTCTTTCCTTCTTTATTTTATTTTTATAAAGGGATAAAAAACATACACAGAAAAAAATCTCAAAAAACACTTTTTTTTTTCTAATCCCAATTTGTCAAGGTTAGAGTGAGAAGGAAAATAGGGCGGCAACTTTGGGTGCTTACAGCCTAGTTTAGTATCTAGTTAAACAGTAATCTTACAAGCCCCATTCTGACTGACTTGGGAGGAGCTGCAAAGCCCACCCCGAGGAGCTCACCACAAGAAGATTATATATATATATATTCAAAACCTCCCCACATTGGCAGTTCAAGCTTTGGATCAAAGTCCCCTGGGCTAGCAGCGCTGCATAATAAAGGTTTTACTTTCCTGATTCCTCTGGGTGCCAGCTGTCATTCTCTTGGGCCATTTGCCACAGCAAGATCATCACACATAGACCTTCAGGAAATGCATACCACGTATTCTCACTGTTGAAATGATTCTACTTGCTACATTGGGATATGTGAATTGCTGTGTGCACAAAATCATCTGAACACCCCAATCATTTGGCATCAGATACAGAAGATATGCATAATCAATGGTGGTTTATTATTTTATATCATCTCCAGGGAAAATAAGTGTAGAAGTCTGTTTCAGTGAGTGGTAGCTTTGTATGTAGGAATATTAATTGCTTATAGTCTGAATGTATGTGTCCCCCTCAAAATTCATATGTTGAAATCCTAACTCCTGAGGAAATGCTATTAGGGGGCGGGTTGTTGCAAAGTAATTAGCTCACAAAGGTGGAGCCTCATGATGGGATTAGTGCTCTTCTAAACAGACTAGAGGCCCAGTGCACAAAATTTGTGCACTCAGAGGGTTCCCTCAACCTGGCCTGCACCCTCTCACAGTCCAGGAGTCCTCGGGGGATGTCTGACTGCCGGCAGTCGGACATCCTTAGTGCTGCCCACCACCACTGCTGCACTTGCCAGTGGTGAACTCAGCATCTGGCACACTGACCACCAGGGAGCAGCTCCTGTGTTGAGCATCTGCCCCCCTGGTGGTCAGTGCATGTCATAGCGACCAGTTGTTCTGCCATTTGGTCGATTTGCATATTAGCCTTTTATTATATAGGATGTCCAAGTAGCTCCCTTGTCCCTTCAGCCATGTGAGGTTACAGCAAAAAGATGCCCCTCTAGGAAGGGGGTCCTCACCAGACATCAAATCTTCGGTGCCTTTGATACAGAACTTTTGGACTAGAACCCAGATTCTTTGTCTGCCGGAGTTGAAGAATGAATCCATGGAGAGAAGATGGTATGGCAAAAGTGGAGATTTATTGAAGAACAAGTACAGACTCCCATGTGGGGAGGGGGAAAGGGTCCCACTGAGTTCCTTTTCCCTACGGCTTATAAAGGCTGCAGATCTTGGTGCCTTGATATCCCCTCTGATTGGTCACTATTCCCTTGAACTGGATAATATAGTAACTCCTGGGCTCAAAGGTTAAACCTCACATGTCCCATGAGAGGTTCTCCCTCCCCCCTCCTTCCTTATTGTTTTCTTATTCCCTTTGGGCTTTCTTCTTCTCCTTCTGGATGAAAGGCTTCCTTCTCTTTATTTTGTAAATATAGACCTTTTTCTGTCACCAGCTCCCTCATTCTATGGAAATGTACCTGTTGCAGCTTTTCAGCTTCCCTATTCTATGGAAATATACCTTCTGTTGCTCTGCCACCCTGTGCTTCTTCCATGGTCCCTTTAATTTCTAAAATTTTCTAAAACCTGTGTTTTTCACCCTTAAAAAAATCCTGTTTCACCTCAATTTTGGACTTCTCAGTCTTCTGAACTATGAGGAATAAATTCTGTTGTTTATGAGCTATCCAGTTTGTGGTACTTTGTTATATAATCAGAATAAGCTAAGACATTGATCAATAGTAAAACACAGACTACATATTGAGTACGATTTTGTGTCTCTGAATAACTAAATGTATTTCAGATCAACCATTAAACTCAACAAATGTTTGAGTAACTATGATATACTAGGTTATTTGCTAAGCCCTTCATTACAGACAGTCCTCACCATCACAAAATAGAAGTTCACAGAACCTGCATCTCTCCTTCCCAAGATCTCTCATTATGGAAGGTAAAAAGAAATCTGTCCTTTAGTGGATAAGGACAAACCAAATTAGGTAATATGGCCCTTGTATTCCCTGAAAGTACTACATTTTTTGTCCAGATGCCAGCTTCTAGGGGTAGGTAAGAAAGAGAAACTCAGAGGCTTGGTGCTGTGTTTTGAAAAAGCTTTGGGAACCACTGGGATATGGAAAGTTGACAGAAAAGGGAGGAAATAAGCAAAATCAATGGTCAAAATTATACAGTCTCTAGAAATCTATTGGGTGAATCATAATGGAAGGTAATGATAATGCAAAAACTAAAGTTCCAACAAGTTAAGTGACTTTTCCAAAGCCACAAGAATGTGTGATAGAAGTAAGCCATGGATGCTAGTTCCTTTTCCCTAAGACCATAATAAAGAAGAAAAATAACAGAACCTGCTACAATTTAGAATATTTCATTGAATTGGTCAAATAACAAATAAAAACAAATTATTTTGCCTTCCTGATTCATTAAAATCCCATCATCTATTAAATTAGAAGCAAAGATCTAGCCACATCTCAATATCTGCTGGGATTTAATAGTCTGAGATTCCTCTACAGGGAAGTACTTAAATTTTCTAAAATATCAGTCTGGAAAATTCTCATAGAAGGCCAGATACCAACATTACAGATATCAGATGTCAAGGTTTTTTCTTTCTTTCAGAACAAAAAACATGTCGTCAATGACTACTACCCCAAGGTCAGCAACAGTGTAACATTTCTGCTTTTCTTTTAGGGAATAGTGTCCACTCAAGTCCTTTTAGTAGCAATTATCTTCAGAATGCTCCTGAACAAAGGGCAAAGAATAGTGTTTCATCCTCCCTATGGATGTCCTAAGTGTAACTCTTTGCTTATGAAACTTAACATCATTTTTTTAAAAGTACAGGATTCAGACTCAAATATAGAACTGGGTATTTCTAAGAAGTAGTCACCCTACTATTCTCAAAGCCACTATATTTTGGGGCAGCTAACTGACTTTGTTAATTAAAAAACAACAACACTTTTATTTCTGTAAAAATATAATTTATTTGTTTCCTTGGGGGGTTATTTGTTCAAAGCAATGGTGATTTACTTAGTGGAATTTAAATTAATATTTGTCATATTGAATTAGAACTAGATAACCTAGTTAAGTACTATCTATAAATCTTGTTATAACTTCTGTATGGACTAAGAACAACTACTTTTGTGATTGTTAATTGATTAACATAAGTGGAATAAGCTAAATTCTCCTTAAACAAAGCAGTGCCATTTATAGCTTAGTTAATGCATTGCCTTAAAATATTTAAAACTTAGTTAATTAAATGGCTTTAAAATGTAAAACATAAAAACACTCGAATATATTTTATTTTTTTAAATCACTTCAAATGACTACTGGGGGAACTTCTAGTCCTACTAAGCAAAACATTGTCAAGCACAAAATTGACCCATGTATATTTAATAAATTTAAATAAATGTATATGATAAATCAAATTTCCCCAATATCTCAATATTGTCTATAAACTAGTTAATATTTTCTTACATGTATTTGTTTTATTGCTTAAAGTATTACAAAGAGTATTACATATGTCTCCTTTGTTCCCCCCCCACTTGACATTCCCCCAGCCTCCCCTACCCCCCAGTGTCTTATGTCCATTGGTTATGCGTATATGCATGCATACAAGTCCTTCAGTTGATCTCTTACCTACCCCCTTCTGCCCCCCAACTCTCCCCAGCCTTCCCGCTGTAGTTTACAGTCTGTTCGAGTTCTTACATGTATTTAAAATTACAAGACTGCTATGTAAAAGTATATTAAATATTATAGATTCTTCATCTCATTTGCACACATAGATTACATCTAAACTTGATAGGCAAGTATTAATACTAGGGGCTTAATTTTTGGTCTTGTTTTTTAACAGCCTTGTGGTTTCTTTATGTCTTTATTTATAGGAGTTCTGTTCAGTTAGTCTTCACGTGGTTCTCTAGCATGTGGTTGTTCTATAATTTAGTTGCCATTTTGATGTGGTTGTGGAAGGAGACCAGCACACTCCAGCATCTTGACTGGAAGTCCTCTGGGCTTGATTTCCTTTATCATCATCCTATTGATATTTCCAGAACTGAAAATACATTCACTCACCTCTAGGTGAGGTTGAAGTACTGATTCATGTGTGTAGACTGTCTCTCACTTTGCTAGGCAGATCATTTGGACTCCTAAGTGTGACTGGGTCATTGCATACCCCTGCTTGGTGGGTGTGGTGTGGTTTATAAAACCCATCTGGTTCCAGACATTTGTAGAGTAAATCCATCCTGGAGTGGCCTAACCCTGGAGGTAAGTCCTAAGGTGATTCTGGTGCCTTGGGATGGAGAATGTTCTAAGCTTCCAAGGAGCTGATGGATGAGCCTTTTTGACAATAACAATAAGAGGTTAAGTATTGTGGACTCCAGGAGATGACAAGCATTGGGTCTGCTGAGGGCTGAATCTCCCTAAGCATAGCAATCATAAATATAGCATACATCAATCTCAGCCTGCAACTCAGCAGTGCAAAAAAACACCCCAAAACAAAACACTAAATTTTTTCTTAGAACTTAATTTTAATTTTGAAGAAACCCCACCCCATTTCATCAGGTGGTCTAGTTAATGGGTACCTTAATGGAATTAGGATGCTATTGGGACAATGGGCTTGGAGAATGACAATGTTTTTGGTCATTGACATATGCTACCGAATATCTTCTCATTATGCTTTTCTGCCTTTTCCTAGTAGATTTCTTACTCTAATGGATTTCTCTTTGCTTTCCTGTGCCATTTGAGAAAGAAAAGGAAACATTCTGCTCCCTCCAGGCTAGAAATAAGGGATCCCTACAAGTCTGCCTGTGGCCTCATCCACCCAGACTATCTCTGTGGCTGTTCTCTCTCCAGACACTTCTATCCTCTGAGGGCCACCACCACCCACTGGTTCCTCTGCTCTTATGATTTCCCTTCTGATTTTCTTTTTTTTAAAATATTTTTTATTGATTTCAGAGAGGAAGGAAGAGGGAGAAAGAGATAGAAACATCAATGATGAAAGAGAATCATTGATTGGCTGCCTTCTGTATGCCCCCTACTGGGGATCAAACTTGTAACCCAGGTATGTGCCTTTGACTGGAATCGAACCCAGGACACTTTAGTCTACAGGCCAATGCTCTATCCACTGAGACAAATCAGCTAGGGCCCCTTCTGATTTTCTTCATCCCAACCTGGAAGCATCTCTCTTCTGGTCTCTGAGAACATCCCTCTCTCCATTCACCTGTGGCTGTCACTCATGTGAGTCTTCTGTGTTCCCCTGAGGTCTTCATTTGTGGAACACAAAAGTCTAGAGAATGTTATTTGTCTTCTATTCTCCCTTTTGGCTCAGTGAGAATAGAGCAGTTTAAATAAGGAATGCAGAAGAGACTAATAATGCCCATCAGTTACTATATTAGAATAATGTTTTACAGCAGTAATTTACTTCCATCCTTACAACATATACACACGTAATACAAAGAAAGAAACAAATTATTGGCCCCATATAGCATTCAAAATGAATGTGTATAGGCTAAGGCACTTCAAATAGTTTCCATTCAACTAGAGAAACACACACTGAGTGATACTTTTTGTAAGAAATAATTGTCCAAGAATTAGAAATGGACAAGAGAAATTGCAAAGTGTCATTTGAGTGGTGGGCAGCACATAGTCTAGTGAAATCTCCAGATGTCATCTGATTAGAATCTTATAGATAAGAGTGGATGCCCTTGGATTGGTTTTCTGTTGACTATTTTAGAATTCTGTTGGGATAGAAGTTAATCTGCAGAAAACCAATAGCAATGCTAATGATTCTTGTGATAGAAATGTAAATTAATTTTGACTGATAGAAATATAATTGTTTTCTGCCAACTTGAAAAGATAACCCCAAACATTATAGTGCATTGCCTTAGTGGACAATATCTAGTTTTATGTGTATTAGAAAATTCATTTCTGTATTCCTTTCTCTCTCTCTTTATCTATCTTATCTATTTATATTTGTCCGTTCTTCAAATTTTCTTTTGACCCAGTCTTAATATATTACTAGTGATAATTAATAAGTTGAATAAAAACTTTGATGCATTTATTTTATATTTGTCTGAAAGTTAAGTTTTTTATTTTTTTAAAATCATACTTTAGTGATTTGTAGAATACCTGTTTGTTGTATTTTAACTGCACTCTAATCACTTC
>NW_005872817.1:25334-27707 GCF_000147115.1 Myotis lucifugus | reverse complement strand
TGTTTTCTGGAAGCGAGTGACTGAAGCTTCCAACCGCTCCTTGTTTTCTTTTTTTTTTTTTTATTCTGGGCCAGCTTTAGCTCTGAGGCCTCGCTGCTGAAAACATCGATACAATGTTGCTAAAGCCCGGCTGAATGAAAGCCAGTTTCTGGGGTTTTGTTTATCTTCTTATTTGCAACATAGTACATAGTTGCTTAGAGTTGTAGCTCAGAGGCCGACAAGTCAGGCGGGGAACGTTGGAGTCCGCAGTCACTGCAGCAAGCAAGCCTCATGTTCGCTTCCAGCTGCCTGGCTGCCGGCAGCCATCTTGGCTGGCAGTTAATTTGCATATACTCACTGATTAGCCAATGAAAAGGGTAGCGGTCGTACGCTAATTACCATGTTTCTCTTTTATCAGTGTAGATGAATACTTACAAACACATTATTCTGAAATTTGCTTTTTCTCATTTGACATATTAACACCGTGCTATGTCAATATGCATCCAATTAAACTCTACTTATAAACAGTCTAATATTTCCTTGTAGAAATTTACCACTATTTATTCAACCACTTGCTCGTTAAGAATCATTCCCTTTAGTTCTAGTCTTTTTGAGTAGTAGAAGCCCAGAGAATTAACAGGTATCCAGAGTGGGGAGCAGAGAAGACCCAAATTACCAAACTATTTCAAGAGTTTACATTCAGTATATCACTCTCTACTCTGTATCTGATTTCTACACAGAACTATCACCTGCTTGTCATGGAAAACTCATCTCTAGGTAACAGCTTATCTTTTCTTCTAGAGGGAGGTACAGGAGTTTCACCCGGTGAAGGCTATATTTTCCTTCTTAAATGGACTTTCAATTTAACTTACTTTTGCTCCCCAAGCAAGTCACCAGAATGACAGTTCTATAGATTTCTATCTTCCTTTTAAACAGGAAATGTATTTCTGACTCTCCAAACAGGTAACATTAAGTATACACTTCTTAGAGCTTATCTGGGTGAGAGATGAATAGTAATTTAAATTTGCTTTCTAAGCTAAGTACAGAAGGCTATACGCTGCCTTTTTAACATGAGCTCTATCTACCCAACAGAAAAGACACACTTCAGTAAGCACTATATCACTTCTCAGTGTTAGAAATAAATGCAGCAAATCAGTTTTAATTCCAACGTAAATTTCATGAATCATGAATTTCGTTGAAAAAATATTCCTTAATAAGAGTTTACAATGAATACCTTTAAATGTATAAATACCGTATTTGAGCATAATACTGGCTTTTTGTGCAACAGTATTTTAGTTCTTTTAATTACAGATTTCTAAAAACACTCCAGTGTTTTATCTTTTCCAACTGAATTCTCAGAATTTTTGGCCATAATTTAGCATTTGAGATATAGGCTATTATTAAAGCATTAG
This sequence comes from Myotis lucifugus, assembly GCF_000147115.1. NCBI lineage: Eukaryota > Metazoa > Chordata > Mammalia > Chiroptera > Vespertilionidae > Myotis > Myotis lucifugus. Next base: position 26,316 of record NW_005872817.1, on the reverse strand, counting down.
TTTGATCACATTTATTATCTCTTACAAAATGATTAAATTAATTTAAAAATCTAAGCACATAATTTCATCTTATTATAGGTTTTTATTGGTTTTATTGCTCCCCCTCTAGGTCTTTTTTAGCCACTATTTCTGCCATGTTATTTAGATTGTTTCTTCAGGTAATGTATTTGAGTGTTCTAAATTGTTAGGTTTTGTTTGCAGGAAAATTTAGTGGATGCTACATTTTCAGGACCCTAGAATTTCTTTTAACTGAGATATAATTAACATCAAATAAAATGTGGAAGCATCACATACGCAGATTGATGACTTTTGGATAATTATATGTGTAACCACCAAAAATAATATGCAGAACATTTGCACCATCCAGGAAGTTCCCTCAGGCAACTTTCTAGTCCATTCTCCCTTTACTTCCCTTCCCCTGCACCTAGTATTTGATTTCTATTGCCAGAGATTTTCAGTAGTTCATTCTTTTTTATTTTTAAATGGCATTCCATTATAGGAATATACTGAATTTGTTTATCTAATTTTTTTATAGATGAGCATTTGAGTTATTTCCAGTTTTTTAATATTTTGTGTGAGGATGTTGGAAATATCCTTATACAACTCTTTTTGTGGATGTGTGCTTTCATTTATCCTGGGTAGTGCCTAGGAATAAAATTGCTGGGTCATAAGATAAAATTAAACTTTATAAAAAATTGCCAACCTATGAAAAGTGATTGTTCCACTTTATACTGCAAACAGCAGCGTACAAGGGTTCCACCTTTTCCACATCTTTGGAGTATTTACTCTTATAATGCATCCCAGGACAGCTGTAATAGTTGCCTGGCTGTTCTTTTAGTTTTACTTTTTCTGTTTCTCCTCATTTAATTGATCCTACATAGGGTTTCCAGACTCACTGTCCTAAGACTCAACTCTAGGGAAATAATACTCAGCTCCAATACTTAAATGGTGTCCCAGTCACTACCTTAACCTGACACTGAAA
>NW_005872817.1:3029-25234 GCF_000147115.1 Myotis lucifugus | reverse complement strand
CCCCAAACCGAACCTGCTAGATGATTTCTTGCCTCTTTGCTTTCCTTGCTGCTGTTCCCTGGCCTCCAATCTCTCCCTGGCATTGCTCATCCCTATAGCCTGCCCACTCCCGGGGCTCAGCTCAGACTGTAACTTTCTAGGACATCCACTCCCCAAACATGAAACTGGACTCCAAAGTCCCTTTAAAATTCGATGTTTGCCTTTGTTTTAAGATGATTCACTTTCACCTTTATTATAGTCCATTTCCTGTGTGCTTTTAGGCTCCTTCTTAGTTGCAAGCTAGTTTGAAGGTGAGGTTATATTCCATTTCTTTTCTGTTCAGTGGACTCTCAATAATTCTTCACTGAGTGGGTTTTAAGTGGAAATGGTGAGTGCCTGGTGGTGGCCACTCCTTTTTAATTGGATTTTACTTTGGTGTCAGTAATTTAAAACTCGTTATTCAGAGAGATTGTCAGACCCACCCATTTAACAGATACTATTTGTATAAAAAGCAATATAATTATAAAATTTGGGCTTCGGAATCAGACAGACCTGTGTTTCTGCCCATTTACCAGCTATAAGATTGTGAATAAGTCATTTATCAAGTGAGGATGATATTACTTCATTGTCTTGATGACAATTAGATGAAATAAAGTACTGAAAACATGTTAGAGTTTTTATTTCTCTTGAATACAGCATAACGATCTATGTATCAAACTTTAACTTATTTTAAATAATTTTTTCTATATTAAATTTAAAAGATTTGAGGAGGACATTTATCATGTCTCTGTATTGGCAGCAATGAACTAAACCTAAGGGTAAAGTGAATTACATGACCACCTGTAAAAAGTGCTGCAAAGTGCGGGGATCAGGCCCTGCCCCAGGCTTACCAAGAGGAGGCACATTGTCCCTACTATCCATGAAGTTCAGCCAGTGTCACTTCCCAACCTATGAAAAACCATTGAGGGAATTGGGGGATGCACGGGAAGTGTGGGTGTCGTCCTGGTGAAGTAAGTATTCACGATGAAGATGCTTTCCCATCTCCAAAGCCAGGTGGTGGGATCCCTAAGAGACTCTCTCAGGGAGACTGGTGGTGCCTGGAGAAGGGAAAGGTTGAGTCTCTTTCCAAGATGGATACATCCCTAGGCAAGCAGGCTAGTCCAGTGATGCGAACCTTTTGAGCTCGGTGTGTCAGCATTTTGAAAAACCCTAACTTAACTCTGGTGCCGTGTCACATATAGAAATTTTTTGATATTTGCAACCATAGTAAAACAAAGACTTATATTTTTGATATTTATTTTATATATTTAAATGCTATTTAACAAAGAAAAAATCAACCCAAAAAAATGAGTTTGCGTGTCACCTCTGATACGTGTGTCATAGGTTCGCCATCACTGGGCTAGTCCATCTGCACTAGAATCTCAATAAGGGAAGTAAGAAAAGGCAAAGAGGTAGGATGGAGAGCAAGGACCAGCAGTGGAGATGTTTGCACACCCTTGACTGGAATGCAGAGCTGTCCACAGCATTACAGAAAAGAACCAGTTTTGTGTCGTCTTGTCAGTTCTCCACTGAACATGGATGTAAAGATTGCCTACCAGGAACAGGTTTGTAGGAAAGGGAGGTCAGGGAAGTAGAAAGAGTGGAAGTGAGCCACGTCAGCAGTAAATTATACAGTGACCCCAAGAAGCCTTTCGAAAGATTTTGTGCACGCGACTTGGTAGAGAGCCAGCATTTGAATGTCTCTTTCACTTGGAGGGTGTTGGTTGGTAACTTAGAAGCAACCACCACAACAGAGAAATGATGACATACTTGCCCAGTAAAAAGGCTTTTGACCATTTTCTCTGGTCCCTTTATTTTCACCCAACTGCAGAGGACTTGGAGGCTAGAAGAAAGAGCACCAAGAGGGCCTCCGGAAGATGAACGATGTCTTCCCATTGACCAACCTCCAAGTGCTGGCGTAGAGGAAAGGAACGAGTAGATCACAAACTCACCCATTCTCAACATTCTGAAGGTGGAGCCTTTGCTTGGAAAAGGGGAGAGATGAGACCAAAATAGATATTTAGATTAAAAATTTGAAATGAATAGAACCTTGGCAATTGAAAGTGGCTAGAAATTATGAAATCTGACCAAGAGGTCCCTAGGGGACAGGATGGGGAGGTGCAGCAGAGCTCTGAGGAAAGTAATAGTGGGGGAAAGAGGAAACCTTTATTGAGTCTTAATGAACTGCCCTAAAGGCATTCAAAATAATATAATTTTCACAAATTATATTTGCAAGTGGTCAATAGAGCTACATAAAGCTTAAAAGATCTCACTATGATAAGTTACCTGGGCAGCATATATGCTTAATGTTGATTTACTAAGAATGAGTTGTATTCTCATATGGATTTTTGGAAGGTCCTTTTTAAATCAGTTTTTTTGTGCTGTGAATCAGATTCTGCTAGCTGCCTCCCCAACAGCCTTGATAACAGAACCCCATTTTGTTCAAGTGCAGGGCAGTGTCATGCCCCAGGGGATGGGTCCAACCAATCTATACCTGCCATGGCATGCCCACTGCTCTTCCTGGTGACCTTTTCAGGGACAGGCTGGCCAGAGTTATAAACCTATACCTGCTGGGAGGCATCCGGAATAGGTTATTTCAGAGTTCACAAAAATCCACGTGGAAAGAAAGGCAACCCACCACTCCCTTTGCCTTCTGTGTTTTATGGCAAGAATGTGGTTCTTAGAGCTACCACAGGCGTTTTACACCCATGAAGTTCTGCTGACACATTGGGGAGGACAGTTTGCGAGTGAGAAAGTCATTTTAATCCTCGGAGGCATTGCCACGCTGCTGTGCCTTCATGCACCTCATGGGATGTAGGTACGTGGTGTCCTCACCACATGGGTCAGGTCACCTGTTTCCTGTTCTTGTACAGGAAATGCCAGTGCCCCCACCCCCACCCCCACCCCAGGCTTAGGGACTATTGTGGGCAGGAAAGGTGGCTCTTCCTGAGACTGCAAACTGCTGTTAGCAGAGGCTCTTTTGAAGTGACTAGAACTCCAGGCAATCAATTGTTACTTATTTAGTGGCCACAATCCAAGATTTTTCATCTGCTCAGAGCCACAGAGGCCATGGGTCTCACCCATGAAGAGCCACTGTGGTCACTGTCCCTGACCCTGAGGGTTGTAAGCATCTCAAACTTCCCACTGATGAGAGAGAGAAAAGAAAAGTTACTCTGTGGTCCAGGAAAGTGCCAAGACGACTGAGCTTGGGCTGACATCTTCTGGTTGGATGTGAAATAGGTGCTTCACTACGAAATGATTCCCACAGACTGGCGAACGGCTGGGCGGAGAGAGGGCCCTGGGGATAGAAAATAAGAAAGAAAATAATAACAAATAATCATTGTTTTGATTGTGTGATGATGTTCTTTCATTGCACTTATATGGCATCTATGAGAAAGATAATATTTAACTATAATAATTTATTGGTGGCTAATGCAAATGTCACAGGTAGAAGTTATCCATAAATATGATGAATTCTGTGTCCAATTAATTTCCAGTACATGAGAGGTCCCCTTTCCTTTACTGTAATCTGACTGCCCTGTGGATGCTGTTAGGTACTGAGATGCAGAGGAGTGCTAGAATGTCCCTCAAGCCCATCTGTGCCCCTCAGTGCTTCCTGCTCCAAACTCAGGCTCAGTTCCTTCCCTCCCTCTCTCTCCTCCTGCAGGTCTCTGACCCCTTTTCATGCTGTAGTTATTCTCTCTGTTTTGCCAAAGAATGTAGACAAAGATGATCCCTTCAATCAGGCCTTACAAAAAGGGCTATGAATTAAACAGACTCCTCCTGACACTCAAGAGTAGCATTAGGGAATGGGCCTTGCACAAGAGGAAACAATACACCTCCAACTCTATTCTCTGGAATTTATCAGCTGCTGGTTTCCTTAACTTCTCTACTGGCACGGTCGTCGCATGATGCCATGTAACGGGGCCTGTGCTTTACACCATGAAGAGTTCAAGTTCAATGTCCTCCTGCCTCTGTCTGAGGAGGCAAAGCCTGAATCCCCATCATAATTGTGCAGTGAAGAGCCCGCCCACAATCTTGCTGGTCACATTTTAAAGAGGATACCTGAAGCATTTGAATTGAAATAGTGGTGCCATGTTCAGAGCTCTCCAAAGAATAAAGGTCCCTGTCATTGATACATTTCCTGACAGAAGTGGCTCAGAAAGATGGTTCTTCTCAAAATCAAGAGTGTCTATCCTGGCCCCTAATTTCAACTTTTACCTTCAACGCTACATGAAAGATGTATTTTAAAATAGGTTTGTTTGTCTGCCACCACATCATGATAGGCTGATGGCAAAGAGTTTCTCGGCCTCCAGATGGGGACAGCAATTCATGCTGCACTGACTGGGGATAGTGTGGTAATTTACGGGAAGAGTCTTATAAACCATAAAGAATTACATGAACACCAATGTCTGTCCAGTGTTATTTCAAATATTTTTAACGCAATATTTCTGGAGCTAGTAAATTGGAGTTCTTTCATTTTATATCGTTGTGTGTTAATTCAGGGATATTGGGGGAAATGCAATTTTATGTTTCTGTATATATGGCCTTCGTCAACCTAAAGGACCCTGTGGCCTTGAGCAGATGGGTGCCTTGGGGGATTGGAAGGGTGGACAGAGATAAGAATTATTATAGCAGAAATTCAAAAAGAAATGGAAAATTGTTGCTATTGTTTCTAAAAAAGAGTTTTGAGAGCCAGGCTTAATTATGAGAGAAAGGATCACCCCAAATCCCTTTAGGTCCCATAGAATGGATCAGGAGTGGGACCTGGAGGCTCAGATCATAGATGTTCTTCCATATCCCTTCCGTCTGTGACACTAGGGAAGGGGTAAGTGGATGCACCGTGGAGAAAAGACCAGTGTGGGTGGAGGATTACTCTCCTAACATGTAATATTGAAGAAAACAAAGCCTGAAGATTATTGCATTAAACACAAAGTTTGCTTTAAGGAGAGGGAGGGAAAGGGATACAGGGGCAGGGACATACAATTGCTGCACTTCTTATTCCTACTAAGGTAACTGCCTTTTCTCAAGTTCATACCGATAGGTCTCTGGTAGCCCAAGGGTGCTGGATGTGGTCTGCTTCCCCGGGCACAGTGGATAGAGCCTGCATCTGGCCACCTTCAACATGACGAGGCAGTGGTGCCCCTGCAGGGGACACAGGCCAGCAACATCCCTTTCAAGACTTCGTTCCCATGTATGACCCTGGGAAACGAAGCCTTCACAGTGATAAAGGCTGTGAAATGTACTTAGACACAGGAGAGGCCTTAAAAGTGCGTGTCCCCAAGCTGTCCCCCAAGCTGTCCCCAGTTCCTGTGCTACAGAATGGAACCAGGTGCTCTCTCATGCCCCTTCGGGGAAGAAGAAAGGGAGATAGTTGGAAGTATGGTCATTATAGCAGAGAATAAAGCGCCATCTGGAACTGTATGGGCCAGGATCATGACCATATAATGGGAGGGATTCAGAACAGCATCCAGAACTGAGATGCTAATGGTAGCCCTGTCAGCAGGGACAGAAACTGGGCACTGCTCAGCCAGCACTACCTGAGGGTTTCAGGGACCAGCAGTTGACGGCAGGGTGAGTATAGACTTTTGTCCCAGAACCTGTGAAGACTCTAGACATAGATCTGAGACCGTCCTGCCTCCAAATCATGAGAACACCTCTATGACATCCCCTCTGTACTAAGATGCCCTCTTGCTGAGGGGAGAGCAGGGCAAAAGGTGTGCCATCTGAACATCTTGCATAGGGAACAATTCTATGCACAGTTTACAATATTGAATCAGACTGAGGTTACCAGATTGAAATTTATCCATTACCCACACTCCAGGTTTAGTAGCAGGGAGGTGGCAGTGGGTAGTTCTGGGGTGCGGATAATGTTCTAGTTTTTGATCTGGTGCTCACTCCATGGGTGTGCAAACTTTGTGAAAACCCATGCAACTGTACACTTAACATATCTGTACATATGTTAAGTATGTTATTATTCAACAAAAAAATTTGCTTGTAAGTTTGAATGCCTCCAAACTTTCATGCACATTCCTAAGGACATGCACATACAACCCAGCAGGTGGCACTTGTGAGAAGCAAAAGTCACTTCTAGGGAAATAAGGATACCATCCTTCTCCCTACATTTGAGTGCAGTGTGAGCAAAAGTGTGAATTCACTTCGTATGCTTTTGCTAAAGAAAGTGGGTCAAAAATCCACACACACAGGGAAGATGCCCTAAATACAGTGGCAGCGGTGCCAGAAGGGAGAAGTCAGGCTGGTTTCCAGAGCAGTAAATTATCTATAATAAACTTCAGGTGACAGAAATTAAAGAGGAGCTTTAGTCATCATGTCTTCATCCTATCATCATAGATACGTTAGTAGTTGCAGCTCATTTCTTATATTTTATTGTTATTTTGATATGGTTTTGGAAGTATCACATACGTTTCAATGTCCTTGGAGGTGTTAAGTGAACTTGAACTAAAATCTTCCCCCAATTGGCAGCAGCCTTGTAATACAACAAGGTACAGTAGAAAGAGAAAAGAGGAAGAAGAACATGCGTTAAGTCCGTACCTCTTAGCAGTCCTAAGGCGAACCACATAATCTCTCAGCTGCTTCCTCACCAGCGAGATAACCCTTGCATCCGACCACCCACAGCCTTGTGAGAATGCCAGAGGTGTTGCACATCTAAGTTCTCTGCAAGCTGCATTCACGGGATACAATACCTCTTAATGATTACAGATCAGTCTCCAGAAATGGCAGAACACTGCCATGCTCTGTAATTCCCATGGGAGCTTCAGATTTCCAGCACTTCGGTGTCTTACTAGAAGGTCTAAAGCAAGCAGTGTTGGCAATGTTAAAATTAAAGTGGTCACTTATTAATGCTGCATAATCATCTGCTACACAAACTGATGTATCAGTAAAATAGCTTGTGCCACATGGGAGTCTGTGGGGGGTATGCTATAAACCAGGAGCAGGAGAATCCTTTCTTTATATTCAACCCTGCTGAAGATAAACTGTAGCTCACACTAGTGGTGCCCACCCAACTCCCTCTCTCCCAAGAGTCCTCCTGGTTCATGGGTTGACCTTCAACCACTGAGATACATCAGCTGGGTTGAAATGCTCTCTTTGAGGATTGGGGAAGGAGGGCTACAACTAGATTCTGTTGTGAGGAAGAATTTACCACAAAACATAGGATATATGACTAAAATATAGTTTATTTTGTTGCTGTGAGCATATCCTACTTATTTATGGCCTGAATTTTGTTTCTTTGCCAAACAAGTCTTACACTTTTAATCAGTCAAGTGTGTTTGCATAGCTTCCTTAGAAAATTTCAGGAGTTTCTGGAATAAAATCCACAGAACACCAGGGGGCCCTTGATGCCCAGGGAATCAGCAGTCCTGCCCCGAGAAGCTCCCATCCCACATTGTGGGGGTTTTCTATGTGGTGGGATTCTAAGGTCTCTCTGTGCTTAAAGTGTAAAGAGAAGTGCATTTGTTGAAAATTACATTTCTTAAACTGCCATGAGCTGAAAAGTTTTATCTTTTTCCATAGTTTAAAGATCCTTAATCTCCTTGTGATCATAATTTAAGTATATCTCTCTATTGAACACCATAATCCACATTTAGTAGGAGATGTAAAAAATCTAATCAGTTCTGGGGAAAAGTGAACATTTTTAGGTTTATGAAAATGTACCATTTCCTCTGTGCTCCAGGAGTCATTCACAAATAAAAAGAGGAGGTGGAAGTGTTTAGAACGCATTCCTCACTCTTCATAGCCCACTCCTTCATCCAAAGACATTTAATGAGTTCCTACTATTGCCTAGCACTGTACTACACAGTGACTTAACCCCTGTTACCTGAGTCTTTATTAAGCTACCCCAATAAGAGATGCTGCCTAGACCAGGGGTGGGCAAACTTTTTGACTCGAGGGCCACAATGGGTTCTTAAACTGGACCGGAGGGCCGGAACAAAAGCATGGATGGAGTGTTTGTGTGAACTAATATAAATTCAAAGTAAACATCATTACATAAAAGGGTACGGTCTTTTTTTTTTTTAGTTTTATTCATTTCAAACTGGCGGATCCGGCCCGCGGGCCGTAGTTTGCCCACGGCTGGCCTAGACCAAGATAGAAAGACAAAAGAATAATAATACTCTGAAAGACCTTCATCCTCACCAGCCCTACTTTAATCCCCAACTTTTTGTGCCTTATGTATTTTTAAATGTTTTCCCCAAAATCTGGAGCTTTTTACAGCGATCTATAATATAGATAACAACTCCCACCAATAATCAATATTATTAGTAATAAAGGGTGAGAAACAGTTCTCACTCATATTATCTTCTTTTCTCACTGTGCATTAGCTAAGGGGCTGCTTTAAAAAACAGTCTTAGACACCATGACTTAATTGTTCAAACCCATAAAATCCACAGGGGCTAACATTGAGCTCATTGAAGGAACATTTCCAATGTGTGATGGGTTGTGCCAGTGCTGGGGCCTTGTCACATAACCACAAATGGGGTTTCTGAAGTGGAAAGTTGTTTTCGGAAAATCTCTGCCCCCAGGGTAAATGTTAGCATGTTTGTCTTCCTCCATGAGCTCAATCCCCCTTAAAAAGAACGGCAATAGAAAAGGGATAATTCTGGAAATTTTAAATATGGCAATTGTAGTGGATCATCTAGTTCAGGGGTCTGTCTATGAAGGGTCAGATAGTAAATATAATCAGTTTTGAAGGTCATATGGTTTCTGTGGCAACTATTGGACTATTGGAGCATAAAAAAATTCATAGATAGTACACAAAATGCATGGGCAAGGCTGTATTCCAGTACAAGTCTATTTTCATATAGAAGCACAGGGCCAGGTCTGGACAGCCAGCAGTGGTTAACCAGGTCCATCGTGGAGTGGTCTAGAGGAAGTTAAGACTAAAAAAGCAAGAAACATAATAAGATAGAACACGGGAGCATTTGCTACTAGTAAAATTAAAACTTATGCTCACATTGCAACAGACATTTTATATAAACTCATACAAAAAGAAGACATATTCCTCTTATAATGATTTCCTTTGGGGGAGATTAGTAAAAAAGGGAGTGAGAATTTGGAATAAATAAAGTAAGAAAATAGTCTTGAAGAGATCAATGATTACACTGAACAGAACATCTGATTAACTCAACCTCTGCTGGGTTAGATGGAGATGAGATGGGTGAAAGAGAAGCAAGAGCTAGAAGGTGACAAGAAGTATTGCTGGGTGGGGCTCCTGGTGCAGGGACAGCTCCAAGGGACTTCCTGGGATAGAATCATGAGTGGGAGAGGGGAGTGTGAGGTCACAAGGGCCTCATTGTGAGGAGGTTGATTAAAGGTGGGTTGCCAGGACCTGAGCCAAGCAGAGAAGCCAGACATGAAGGGATGGTGCTCGGGCTCCTGCTCTTACTCCTGGCCCCTTTCACCACAACCTCTTTCTCATGGTATCTCTCAAGGACACCCTCTCACCCACATCCTCTCCCAGGTCTCAGACTCAGACTGTGGAATACGACTTCACTCACACTCCCAGTTTCTCTTGGCTCCTAGCTGCTGTGGTCCATCAAGCCAGCATCCTTGGCTTACTAGGTAATATTCCCCTGTGTGTCCTGTCTACCTTGGGTCCCAAAAGCAGCTTCAAGGCTTAAATTACTGTGATGAGATGGGCATGTAAGTTTTCTGGATCACTATGTCGATGAGAAATGTGTCCTATTAGAGGAAGAGATAAAGCTTCATGGCAAAGTCAATTGGAAGAGGGGCGCAGCTAAGCCAGGACCAGTGTGTGGTACCACAAAGACACTGCTGTTAATACATTTTTGAAGAGATTGCAGATGTTGCCTTGGAGAAAGACCTCAAATGCATGGCCTGTTACTTTTACCAGTTTACCCTGGCAAAGCCCCTGGTCCCCAAGAGGGTCATGAGCCTTCAAGGCAAGAAGGTGTCTTACTGGCCACTCAACTACTAGGAAAACTGATGCCATGAAATCTTGAAAAGTCAGAAACTGACTACACAAGAGGAGTCTCTGTGAAGACAGCAGAGTCCGATGTAGGTAAGGGGCATTGCTCATAGGAGGAAAAGAGTGGCCACTGGAAGATGTTTTACAGTGGAAGAGTTCTAGACACACATGATCACTGCTATTTTATTCCTGACATATTTACTCTTTTATAAAGAGAAGATAGGTTTCTCAAAAAAACAAAACAACAACAACAACAAAAAACAAACTGAGAAGATAAATATATGTAGAGAAATCCAAATAATTTTTAACACTACCATATTATATTTTTATAAGAAGTCTGCATGGAACTTCAAAAAAATTCCAGAGGAAAAAAATGAAATAACAAAGGATCAGATGATACCACGGTACAGTGACATATTAGAGGAGAAATCACACAAAGCCAAGTGAGTCTATAAATTCCACATCAGTACTCGTAATAAGCAGGCCATGGGGTTTTAATGATAGCCTGGACTGCAGAAGCGGTCTTCATGCAGAGAAAAGGAAAGTGGCCACCTGAGAGAGGTCCTTAGGAAATATACCATTGGATAGCTCAGCTTCCATAGCCAACCCCGGAAACATATATTCACCAAATGTTTTCGCAGAAACAGCATGCCAGCCAAGAGGGCTCTTTGGCCCTCACATTAAATTTGAAAAATTTTCTACCATCCAAGATGTGCCAACTTGTGAGATTTTCCTCTTCTGGAAAAGGAAGGTTGGGCTTTTACTGGAGGAAGGGCCTACAACTGGTCCTGGTAAGTAACCAAAAGTTTTTAGCAAATCAATGACCTCAGCGTTGGGCCCTCTTGTGGCCTCACCTATAGCCCCAAAAGCTGCCTAGACATTTTAGGGCAAGGAGTGATGTTTTTCACACTGGTGTCTCCGACAGCAAGTTTTCCCTACAAATGGCAGCATGATCTCATCAACCAGAGGATGCCCAGCCCTACATAGTTTGTTTAGACCCTGTCCTCACCTGTGGGAACCTGATGATCTTCCAGCTCATCTCAGCATCTTGTAAGGCCATATTCCTAAAGTGTCATTCCTGAGTATTTACATTGAGGAAGAGAACAGCGGTCCAGATATCTGGGAACTGGTCTGGTATTATTACCCTGTGTTGATGCCAAGATCTAGAGGGGTATTCACAGCTAAGCAGTGGTGTTCCATAAACAGAATATGAACATGAAATGCCACTCTATGATAATGATGGATTAAGAGAAGATGAGCACTCTATAATCATTCTGAATAAAGACAAAAACATGAGAGTTGCTCAAACCACAAAAATGGTGATTTTTCTCTCCTGGTTGGACTATAAATAACTGCTGAGTTTTTAAAAACCAATCCCAGCTTCGGCTTCACTGTTCCGTAACCTGCTGGGTAAGATTTATTAAGATAGTTAATCATGAAGTTGTCCCCACTTACTGATAGCATCCAAAGCAGAGCAAAGCCCTGCTGCTTTGAATCCTCTTCAGAAATCTCACACACAAGTCCAACTCCTATAAGTCTTTTATAATATTTTTATTACCATGATGCCTCCCAGTTCTCTATGGTGTGGGTTTTAATAAATTGATAAGCCAGGCGTTAAATTTCATGTGTCTTCCTGAGGGTCTTTGCCTGTAAGGCATTGACAAAAATGAAAGTTCACCAAGTTCAGCTGAGACCAGCTGAAGTCTTTATTGTCTTCGACTGGAATCCTGGACTCAGTAAGAATGTGCATATGAGATCTGTATGCCTACCTGTTGAGGTACTAACTTTCCTATAGTTGTGTGGAAAGTTGATGTACAACAAACTGTAATATTCAATAACGCTCTTTTTTTGTTTTGTTCATTTTTTTTCTATTTTGAAGGTCCTCTGGTACTTCTTTATCTGATCAGATCTGTATTGTTCCTCATTAAATTTGTTTTCTGGTTTAATACCAGCTCACATAATTCCTCTACTTACCTAGTGTCTTGTGTGTTTATAAGAAGAATTTTTTTTTTAATATATTTTATTGATTTTTCACAGAGAGGAAGGAAGAGGGATAGAGAGTTAGAAACATCGATGAGAGAGAAACATCGATCAGCTGCTTCCTGCACACCCCCCACTGGGATGTGCCCGCAACCAAGGTACATGCCCTTGACCGGAATCGAACCTGGGACCTTTCAGTCCGCAGGCCGACGCTCTATCCACTGAGCCAAACCGGTTCTGGCAAGAAGAATTTTTTTTAAGAAACAGACTTGCATAAGCCTGATAAGAAAAATTAACTGAGCTACAGAGACCTGTGGGACAACATCAAATGAACCTACGTAAGTATAATCAGAAAGAAATGGAGAGATAAAAAGGAAGAAAAAGTATTTGAAGAAATTAGGCTGTAAACTTCCAAAATATTGCAAAACATAGTACATTAACACCCAAGAAGTTCAACAAACTCCAAGTAAAATAAATACAAAAAGTAAACACTTAATTATCACTTTGTAGTCAAACTTCTGGAAGCCCAAACAAGAAAATCTTAATAGCAGCAAGAAAAAAATACCCTCAGGGGAGCAACAATGCCTTAATGACTGACAGCTCATCAAATACGATGGAGGCCAAAGGCAATGGAATGACATATTCCAAATGCTAATAGAAACAAACAAAAAACTTATGTACCAACAACTTCATCCAGAAAAACTATTCAAAAAATGAAGGCAAAATAAAGACATTCTCAGATAAACAATGATTGAAAATTCATTGCTTCTAGATATGCCTAATAAGAAATACAAAATAAATTTTTTCAGGCTGGAGGCAAATGATAGCAGACAGCAGTCAAAAGAAGAAATGAAGATCATCAGAAATAGTTACTATGTGGAGAGACAGATATATAGGTATATTTCTTGTTTCTTAATGTGTTTAGAAATATTAATACACTGGACTATTTGATTATAATATATATCAATGAAATATCCATGACACTAATAGCACACTGAGAATAAATGAAGCTACATTGGATCAAATTTTTATATTTTAATAAAACTAAGATAATAATCTGAAGTGGACTGTGATAAGAGTTATATTTTAAATCCTAGAGCAGCGACTTAAAAATAGTAAAAATAAAGCCAAGCAGGAATTAAAATGTTAGATGAAAAATATTTGATACCAAAGAAAGCAGTCAATAAATGTGAAGAATAAAAATTACAGGGTACATGTAGAAAGCAAATGAAAAATGACAGACATAAATACAATCATAGAACATTAAATGTAAATTATCTAAATACCCCAATCATAAGGTAAAGCCTGTCAGACTGGCTGTGAAAGCATGATTGGACTATATGATGTTTATAAGAGGCACACCTTAAATTGAAAGATGCAGAGATTGAAAATGAAAAACAAAAAGATATGGAAATAGTAACCATAAGAGAGGTGAATAGCTATATTGAATACAAGGAAAAGAGGGAACATATGTAATACTTAAGTACTTAAAAATATTATTACAAAGAGGACATCACAATGATAAATTCTTAACACATTAGGAAGATATACAAGTATATAAATGTATACATATCAAATACATACCCTAGTAATACATGAAGCAGACACTGATAGAATTGAAAGGAACAATAAAATATTCAACACCCCATTCTCAATACTTTGTAGAACAACTGGAGAGGAAATTAGCAAAGATATGAGTGAATTGAACAGCACTATCAACCAACTTGACTTTGCTGAGATACATGAAACACTCCATTCAATGACTGCAGAATACAAACCTTTTCAAGTTCATATGTAACATTCTCTGGGATACACCATAGGCTAAGTCAAAAAATAACACTAAATTTAAAATGGTGTTTAAATTTAGTTAAGTGGTGTTTCTCTTAGGGACATTTTAGCATGATTACATAATAAGCCCTTGTTATCCTATAGTTCTGAACTAAGAAGCAATAGCAGTTGGTTGAAGGTAAAAGGAATGATTTGGATGTGGTTTAGTGCTTAAAAATCAGTTTACTGCCCTAACCGGTTTGGCTCAGTGGATAGAGCATTGGCCTGCGGACTAACGGGTCCCAGGTTAGATTCCGGTCAAGGGCATGTGTCTTGGTTGCGTACACAACCCCAGTGGGGAGTGTGCAGGAGGCAGCTGATTGATGTTTCTCTCTCATTGATGTTTCTAACTCTCTATCCCTCTCCCTTCCTCTCTGTAAAAAATCAATAAAATATATTTTTAAAAAATCAGTTTACCATACAAATATGTCAGGATAGTATTTTTGTTTGATAAAGACCAGAGTGAAATTTCCCATTATTTAAACTTAATAAATTTCCTATATTAGATTTATGAATCATGTAAGTTAATCACTATTACATAACTGGTTTAAAATTTAAAACTATATGTATTAACTTAAGTTTATGTATATGCATAATGAAATGAAATGATAACGGAAATGATAATAATGTCTTTTTAAAGGTTTTAATTTTATTAAATTCTTACAATCATAAAGATTTGATGTATTAAGTAAAGTATAATTTCCCAATTCTTATCTTACTGTAAGATTTTAGACAAATGAGCCAGGTAATAAGTTTTGAAAGCCTGAAACATTTCTCAGTAAAAACAAGATACAAAACACTAATAAACATGATTGTATTCTGTTTTAAATTCCAATAGATTAACAACAAAATGTGTAATTATCTTTGCATGGCATCTATCTCACCCAAAGTATACAAATAGAAATAAATATGTGGTTTTTTTTATGTGTGTATACATCTACTTCAGTTGCTAAAATTACCTGTGTTTAGAAAGAGAAAAATATTGAAACAATTCTAGTTTGTATTTTTGTTACCTAATTTTTTGTGTATGTCTGGAAAAATAGTTTATTTTGAATAAAGATGATTTTCATACAAATATTTAATTGTGTAAGATATAATAAATAGAAATATGTTTAAAGAAAAATACATTTTTTTTCTTAAGAAATTTCTAACAGTTTATTTATAGTACAACTTAATATGATATGTAAATTGTTTAATATACTAATAAATTAATTATATTTTAAAGCTCTAGGTACAAGCTTAAATTATTACCTATTTATATATCTGTGAATGTTTTATATATATATATACTAGAGGCCTGGTGCACGAAATTTTGTGCACTGAGGGGGGCAGGTCATCCCTCAGCTCTGCCTGAACCACTCCAATGTTAAAATTAAAGTGGTCACTTATTAATGCTGCATAATCATCTGCTACACAAACTGATGTATCAGTAAAATAGCTTGTGCCACATGGGAGTCTGTGGGGGGTATGCTATAAACCAGGAGCAGGAGAATCCTTTCTTTATATTCAACCCTGCTGAAGATAAACTGTAGCTCACACTAGTGGTGCCCACCCAACTCCCTCTCTCCCAAGAGTCCTCCTGGTTCATGGGTTGACCTTCAACCACTGAGATACATCAGCTGGGTTGAAATGCTCTCTTTGAGGATTGGGGAAGGAGGGCTACAACTAGATTCTGTTGTGAGGAAGAATTTACCACAAAACATAGGATATATGACTAAAATATAGTTTATTTTGTTGCTGTGAGCATATCCTACTTATTTATGGCCTGAATTTTGTTTCTTTGCCAAACAAGTCTTACACTTTTAATCAGTCAAGTGTGTTTGCATAGCTTCCTTAGAAAATTTCAGGAGTTTCTGGAATAAAATCCACAGAACACCAGGGGGCCCTTGATGCCCAGGGAATCAGCAGTCCTGCCCCGAGAAGCTCCCATCCCACATTGTGGGGGTTTTCTATGTGGTGGGATTCTAAGGTCTCTCTGTGCTTAAAGTGTAAAGAGAAGTGCATTTGTTGAAAATTACATTTCTTAAACTGCCATGAGCTGAAAAGTTTTATCTTTTTCCATAGTTTAAAGATCCTTAATCTCCTTGTGATCATAATTTAAGTATATCTCTCTATTGAACACCATAATCCACATTTAGTAGGAGATGTAAAAAATCTAATCAGTTCTGGGGAAAAGTGAACATTTTTAGGTTTATGAAAATGTACCATTTCCTCTGTGCTCCAGGAGTCATTCACAAATAAAAAGAGGAGGTGGAAGTGTTTAGAACGCATTCCTCACTCTTCATAGCCCACTCCTTCATCCAAAGACATTTAATGAGTTCCTACTATTGCCTAGCACTGTACTACACAGTGACTTAACCCCTGTTACCTGAGTCTTTATTAAGCTACCCCAATAAGAGATGCTGCCTAGACCAGGGGTGGGCAAACTTTTTGACTCGAGGGCCACAATGGGTTCTTAAACTGGACCGGAGGGCCGGAACAAAAGCATGGATGGAGTGTTTGTGTGAACTAATATAAATTCAAAGTAAACATCATTACATAAAAGGGTACGGTCTTTTTTTTTTTTAGTTTTATTCATTTCAAACTGGCGGATCCGGCCCGCGGGCCGTAGTTTGCCCACGGCTGGCCTAGACCAAGATAGAAAGACAAAAGAATAATAATACTCTGAAAGACCTTCATCCTCACCAGCCCTACTTTAATCCCCAACTTTTTGTGCCTTATGTATTTTTAAATGTTTTCCCCAAAATCTGGAGCTTTTTACAGCGATCTATAATATAGATAACAACTCCCACCAATAATCAATATTATTAGTAATAAAGGGTGAGAAACAGTTCTCACTCATATTATCTTCTTTTCTCACTGTGCATTAGCTAAGGGGCTGCTTTAAAAAACAGTCTTAGACACCATGACTTAATTGTTCAAACCCATAAAATCCACAGGGGCTAACATTGAGCTCATTGAAGGAACATTTCCAATGTGTGATGGGTTGTGCCAGTGCTGGGGCCTTGTCACATAACCACAAATGGGGTTTCTGAAGTGGAAAGTTGTTTTCGGAAAATCTCTGCCCCCAGGGTAAATGTTAGCATGTTTGTCTTCCTCCATGAGCTCAATCCCCCTTAAAAAGAACGGCAATAGAAAAGGGATAATTCTGGAAATTTTAAATATGGCAATTGTAGTGGATCATCTAGTTCAGGGGTCTGTCTATGAAGGGTCAGATAGTAAATATAATCAGTTTTGAAGGTCATATGGTTTCTGTGGCAACTATTGGACTATTGGAGCATAAAAAAATTCATAGATAGTACACAAAATGCATGGGCAAGGCTGTATTCCAGTACAAGTCTATTTTCATATAGAAGCACAGGGCCAGGTCTGGACAGCCAGCAGTGGTTAACCAGGTCCATCGTGGAGTGGTCTAGAGGAAGTTAAGACTAAAAAAGCAAGAAACATAATAAGATAGAACACGGGAGCATTTGCTACTAGTAAAATTAAAACTTATGCTCACATTGCAACAGACATTTTATATAAACTCATACAAAAAGAAGACATATTCCTCTTATAATGATTTCCTTTGGGGGAGATTAGTAAAAAAGGGAGTGAGAATTTGGAATAAATAAAGTAAGAAAATAGTCTTGAAGAGATCAATGATTACACTGAACAGAACATCTGATTAACTCAACCTCTGCTGGGTTAGATGGAGATGAGATGGGTGAAAGAGAAGCAAGAGCTAGAAGGTGACAAGAAGTATTGCTGGGTGGGGCTCCTGGTGCAGGGACAGCTCCAAGGGACTTCCTGGGATAGAATCATGAGTGGGAGAGGGGAGTGTGAGGTCACAAGGGCCTCATTGTGAGGAGGTTGATTAAAGGTGGGTTGCCAGGACCTGAGCCAAGCAGAGAAGCCAGACATGAAGGGATGGTGCTCGGGCTCCTGCTCTTACTCCTGGCCCCTTTCACCACAACCTCTTTCTCATGGTATCTCTCAAGGACACCCTCTCACCCACATCCTCTCCCAGGTCTCAGACTCAGACTGTGGAATACGACTTCACTCACACTCCCAGTTTCTCTTGGCTCCTAGCTGCTGTGGTCCATCAAGCCAGCATCCTTGGCTTACTAGGTAATATTCCCCTGTGTGTCCTGTCTACCTTGGGTCCCAAAAGCAGCTTCAAGGCTTAAATTACTGTGATGAGATGGGCATGTAAGTTTTCTGGATCACTATGTCGATGAGAAATGTGTCCTATTAGAGGAAGAGATAAAGCTTCATGGCAAAGTCAATTGGAAGAGGGGCGCAGCTAAGCCAGGACCAGTGTGTGGTACCACAAAGACACTGCTGTTAATACATTTTTGAAGAGATTGCAGATGTTGCCTTGGAGAAAGACCTCAAATGCATGGCCTGTTACTTTTACCAGTTTACCCTGGCAAAGCCCCTGGTCCCCAAGAGGGTCATGAGCCTTCAAGGCAAGAAGGTGTCTTACTGGCCACTCAACTACTAGGAAAACTGATGCCATGAAATCTTGAAAAGTCAGAAACTGACTACACAAGAGGAGTCTCTGTGAAGACAGCAGAGTCCGATGTAGGTAAGGGGCATTGCTCATAGGAGGAAAAGAGTGGCCACTGGAAGATGTTTTACAGTGGAAGAGTTCTAGACACACATGATCACTGCTATTTTATTCCTGACATATTTACTCTTTTATAAAGAGAAGATAGGTTTCTCAAAAAAACAAAACAACAACAACAACAAAAAACAAACTGAGAAGATAAATATATGTAGAGAAATCCAAATAATTTTTAACACTACCATATTATATTTTTATAAGAAGTCTGCATGGAACTTCAAAAAAATTCCAGAGGAAAAAAATGAAATAACAAAGGATCAGATGATACCACGGTACAGTGACATATTAGAGGAGAAATCACACAAAGCCAAGTGAGTCTATAAATTCCACATCAGTACTCGTAATAAGCAGGCCATGGGGTTTTAATGATAGCCTGGACTGCAGAAGCGGTCTTCATGCAGAGAAAAGGAAAGTGGCCACCTGAGAGAGGTCCTTAGGAAATATACCATTGGATAGCTCAGCTTCCATAGCCAACCCCGGAAACATATATTCACCAAATGTTTTCGCAGAAACAGCATGCCAGCCAAGAGGGCTCTTTGGCCCTCACATTAAATTTGAAAAATTTTCTACCATCCAAGATGTGCCAACTTGTGAGATTTTCCTCTTCTGGAAAAGGAAGGTTGGGCTTTTACTGGAGGAAGGGCCTACAACTGGTCCTGGTAAGTAACCAAAAGTTTTTAGCAAATCAATGACCTCAGCGTTGGGCCCTCTTGTGGCCTCACCTATAGCCCCAAAAGCTGCCTAGACATTTTAGGGCAAGGAGTGATGTTTTTCACACTGGTGTCTCCGACAGCAAGTTTTCCCTACAAATGGCAGCATGATCTCATCAACCAGAGGATGCCCAGCCCTACATAGTTTGTTTAGACCCTGTCCTCACCAGTGGGAACCTGATGGTCTTCCAGCTCATCTCAGCATCTTGTGCAGTGGTTCTCAACGTGTGGGTCGCAAACAATGAAAACACATCCTGCATATCAGTTGTTTACATTATGATTCATAACAGTAGCAAAATTACAGTTATGAAGTAGTAACAAAAATAATTTTATGGTTGGGGGTCACCACAACATGAGGAACTGTATTAAAGGGTCGCGGCATTAGGAAGGTTGAGAACCACTGTAAGGCCATATCCCTAAAGTGTCATTCCTGAGTATTTTTTTTTAAATATATTTTATTGATTTTTCACAGAGAGGAAAGGAGAGGGACAGAGAATTAGAAACATCGATCAGCTGCCTCCTGCACACCTCCCACTGGGGATGTGCCCACAACCAAGGCATATGCTCTTGGCCAGAACTGAACCTGGGACCCTTCAGTCCACAGGCCGCCGCTCCAACCACTGAGCCAAACTGGCCAGAGCCATTCCTGAGTATTTACATTGAGGAAGAGAAGAGCAGTTCAGATATCTGGGAACTGGTCTGGTATTATTACCCTGTGTTGATGCCAAGATCTAGAGGGGTATTCACAGCTAGACAGAGGTGTTCCATAAACAGAATATGAACATGAAATGCCACTCTGTGATAATGATGGATTAAGAGAAGATGAGCACTCTATAATCATTCTGAATAAAGACAAAAACATGAGAGTTGCTCAAACCACAAAAATGGTGATTTTTCTCTCCTGGTTGGACTATAAATAACTGCTGAGTTTTTAAAAACCAATCCCAGCTTCGGCTTCACTGTTCCGTAACCTGCTGGGTAAGATTTATTAAGATAGTTAATCATGAAGTTGTCCCCACTTACTGATAGCATCCAAAGCAGAGCAAAGCCCTGCTGCTTTGAATCCTCTTCAGAAATATCTCACACAAGTCCAACTCCTATAAGTTTTTTCTAATATTTTTATTACCATGATGCCTCCCAGTTCTCTATGGTGTGGGTTTTAATAAATTGATAAGCCAGGCGTTAAATTTCATGTGTCTTCCTGAGGGTCTTTGCCTGTAAGGCATTGACAAAAATGAAAGTTCACCAAGTTCAGCTGAGACCAGCTGAAGTCTTTATTGTCTTCGACTGGAATCCTGGACTCAGTAAGAATGTGCATATGAGATCTGTATGCCTACCTGTTGAGGTACTAACCTGCCTATAGTTGTGTGGAAAGTTGATGTACAACAAACTGTAATATTCAATAACGCTCTTTTTTTGTTTTGTTCATTTTTTTTCTATTTTGAAGGTCCTCTGGTACTTCTTTATCTGATCAGATCTGTATTGTTCCTCATTAAATTTGTTTTCTGGTTTAATACCAGCTCACATAATTCCTCTACTTACCTAGTGTCTTGTGTGTTTATAAGAAGAATTTTTTTTTAATATATTTTATTGATTTTTCACAGAGAGGAAGGAAGAGGGATAGAGAGTTAGAAACATCGATGAGAGAGAAACATCGATCAGCTGCTTCCTGCACACCCCCCCACTGGGGATGTGCCCGCAACCAAGGTACATGCCCTTGACCGGAATCGAACCTGGGACCTTTCAGTCCGCAGGCCGACGCTCTATCCACTGAGCCAAACCGGTTCTGGCAAGAAGAATTTTTTTTAAGAAACAGACTTGCATAAGCCTGATAAGAAAAATTAACTGAGCTACAGAGACCTGTGGGACAACATCAAATGAACCTACGTAAGTATAATCAGAAAGAAATGGAGAGATAAAAAGGAAGAAAAAGTATTTGAAGAAATTAGGCTGTAAACTTCCAAAATATTGCAAAACATAGTACATTAACACCCAAGAAGTTCAACAAACTCCAAGTAAAATAAATACAAAAAGTAAACACTTAATTATCACTTTGTAGTCAAACTTCTGGAAGCCCAAACAAGAAAATCTTAATAGCAGCAAGAAAAAAAATACCCTCAGGGGAGCAACAATGCCTTAATGACTGACAGCTCATCAAATACGATGGAGGCCAAAGGCAATGGAATGACATATTCCAAATGCTAATAGAAACAAACAAAAAACTTATGTACCAACAACTTCATCCAGAAAAACTATTCAAAAAATGAAGGCAAAATAAAGACATTCTCAGATAAACAATGATTGAAAATTCATTGCTTCTAGATATGCCTAATAAGAAATACAAAATAAATTTTTTCAGGCTGGAGGCAAATGATAGCAGACAGCAGTCAAAAGAAGAAATGAAGATCATCAGAAATAGTTACTATGTGGAGAGACAGATATATAGGTATATTTCTTGTTTCTTAATGTGTTTAGAAATATTAATACACTGGACTATTTGATTATAATATATATCAATGAAATATCCATGACACTAATAGCACACTGAGAATAAATGAAGCTACATTGGATCAAATTTTTATATTTTAATAAAACTAAGATAATAATCTGAAGTGGACTGTGATAAGAGTTATATTTTAAATCCTAGAGCAGCGACTTAAAAATAGTAAAAATAAAGCCAAGCAGGAATTAAAATGTTAGATGAAAAATATTTGATACCAAAGAAAGCAGTCAATAAATGTGAAGAATAAAAATTACAGGGTACATGTAGAAAGCAAATGAAAAATGACAGACATAAATACAATCATAGAACATTAAATGTAAATTATCTAAATACCCCAATCATAAGGTAAAGCCTGTCAGACTGGCTGTGAAAGCATGATTGGACTATATGATGTTTATAAGAGGCACACCTTAAATTGAAAGATGCAGAGATTGAAAATGAAAAACAAAAAGATATGGAAATAGTAACCATAAGAGAGGTGAATAGCTATATTGAATACAAGGAAAAGAGGGAACATATGTAATACTTAAGTACTTAAAAATATTATTACAAAGAGGACATCACAATGATAAATTCTTAACACATTAGGAAGATATACAAGTATATAAATGT
>NW_005872817.1:0-2929 GCF_000147115.1 Myotis lucifugus | reverse complement strand
TGAAAGGAACAATAAAATATTCAACACCCCATTCTCAATACTTTGTAGAACACTGGAGAGGAAATTAGCAAAGATATGAGTGAATTGAACAGCACTATCAACCAACTTGACTTTGCTGAGATACATGAAACACTCCATTCAATGACTGCAGAATACAAACCTTTTCAAGTTCATATGTAACATTCTCTGGGATACACCATAGGCTAAGTCAAAAAATAACACTAAATTTAAAATGGTGTTTAAATTTAGTTAAGTGGTGTTTCTCTTAGGGACATTTTAGCATGATTACATAATAAGCCCTTGTTATCCTATAGTTCTGAACTAAGAAGCAATAGCAGTTGGTTGAAGGTAAAAGGAATGATTTGGATGTGGTTTAGTGCTTAAAAATCAGTTTACTGCCCTAACCGGTTTGGCTCAGTGGATAGAGCATTGGCCTGCGGACTAACGGGTCCCAGGTTAGATTCCGGTCAAGGGCATGTGTCTTGGTTGCGTACACAACCCCAGTGGGGAGTGTGCAGGAGGCAGCTGATTGATGTTTCTCTCTCATTGATGTTTCTAACTCTCTATCCCTCTCCCTTCCTCTCTGTAAAAAATCAATAAAATATATTTTTAAAAAATCAGTTTACCATACAAATATGTCAGGATAGTATTTTTGTTTGATAAAGACCAGAGTGAAATTTCCCATTATTTAAACTTAATAAATTTCCTATATTAGATTTATGAATCATGTAAGTTAATCACTATTACATAACTGGTTTAAAATTTAAAACTATATGTATTAACTTAAGTTTATGTATATGCATAATGAAATGAAATGATAACGGAAATGATAATAATGTCTTTTTAAAGGTTTTAATTTTATTAAATTCTTACAATCATAAAGATTTGATGTATTAAGTAAAGTATAATTTCCCAATTCTTATCTTACTGTAAGATTTTAGACAAATGAGCCAGGTAATAAGTTTTGAAAGCCTGAAACATTTCTCAGTAAAAACAAGATACAAAACACTAATAAACATGATTGTATTCTGTTTTAAATTCCAATAGATTAACAACAAAATGTGTAATTATCTTTGCATGGCATCTATCTCACCCAAAGTATACAAATAGAAATAAATATGTGGTTTTTTTTATGTGTGTATACATCTACTTCAGTTGCTAAAATTACCTGTGTTTAGAAAGAGAAAAATATTGAAACAATTCTAGTTTGTATTTTTGTTACCTAATTTTTTGTGTATGTCTGGAAAAATAGTTTATTTTGAATAAAGATGATTTTCATACAAATATTTAATTGTGTAAGATATAATAAATAGAAATATGTTTAAAGAAAAATACATTTTTTTTCTTAAGAAATTTCTAACAGTTTATTTATAGTACAACTTAATATGATATGTAAATTGTTTAATATACTAATAAATTAATTATATTTTAAAGCTCTAGGTACAAGCTTAAATTATTACCTATTTATATATCTGTGAATGTTTTATATATATATATACTAGAGGCCTGGTGCACGAAATTTTGTGCACTGAGGGGGGCAGGTCATCCCTCAGCTCTGCCTGAACCCTCTCGCAGTCCAGGACCCTTTGGGGGATGTCCAACTGCCAGCTTAGGCCCACTCCTGGGGAGCCAGCCTAAGCTGGCAGTTGGACATCCCTCTCGCAGTCCGGGACCCCACGCTCTGTACTGCCCACTATGGCTGCTGAGCTCACCAGCCATGAGCCCAGCTTCTGGCTGAGTGGCACTCCCTCTGTGGGAGTGCACTGACCACCAGGGGACAGTTCCCACGTTGAGCATCTGCACCCTGGTGGTCAGTGTGCATCATAGCGACAGGTCGCTCATCATTCAGTCGATTTGCATATTAAGGTTTTTTTATATAGGATGTGAAAGAATAAATGCTATATCCAAATTACTACATAAATAATATAAAATAAAAATTAGAACAAATGACAGCTATTTTATGCTTAGATTGTGGAGTTTCCTTTGTAACAATTATTCTATTAGACGATAGTACATTTTTATACTTTAATCAGCTTTTTATAAATTCCTTGTTTTTTTCTTACTTATTTTTAGTTATAATTATTATTTTGATTGTGTTTTTACAATGTCTAATATTATTTCTGGTTTTAGGTGGTTATGATTTATAATCTTATCTTCTGTAGTTATCAGTCTTTATTTAGCCCTTCCAAAATTCAGAATAATAACTTTGTTCTTTTACCCTACAAGATAAAAGAAAATAGGAATAATTAAGTTTGTTAAAATTTGGTTTTTTAAAATTAATTCAAAACTATAATGAGAGTTTCTGTCCTCCAACCTTGATATTTATTTATTAAAAAAATCTTTATTGTTGAAAGTACTACATGTCCCCCATTGACCCCTTCTGGCCTGCCTGTGCCCCCGTGTCAGGCCTTCACCACACTATTGTCTATTCACGTTCTTTGGTTGATCTCTTCCCACCCACCCCAGCCTTCCCTCTGAGATTCGACAGTCTGTTTCATGCTTCTAGGTCTCTAAATCTATTTTGCTCATCAGTTTATTTTGTGCATTAGATTCCACATATGAGTGAGATCATGTAATGCTTGTCTTTCTCTGACTAGCTTATTTCACTTAGCATAATACTCTCCAGGTCCCTCCATGCTGTCTCAAAGGGTCAGAGATGCCTCATTTTTACAGATGCATAGTATTCCATGGTGTAAATGTACCACAGCTTTTTTATCCATTCACCAACTGATGGGCACTGGAGCTATTTCCAGATCTTAGCTATTGTAAAATGTGCTGATATGGATATAGGGATGCATATATTCTTTTAAATTGGTGTTTTGGGTTTCTTAGGATATATTCCTAAAAGTGGGATCACTGGGTCAAATAGCAGTTCAATATTTAAAAGTAAACAAAAAATAAAACCACAAAACCTAATAAACCCAAAAGA
>NW_005872816.1:29818-41996 GCF_000147115.1 Myotis lucifugus | reverse complement strand
CAGTCCAGAACCCCCCCACTCCCACCATGATTTCCAGTCCAGAACCCCCATCCCACCTGCTTCCCCAGTCCAGAACCCCATCCACCTGCTTCCCAGTCCAGAACCCCCATCCACCTGCTTCCGCAGGCCAGAACCCCCCACTCCACCCTGCTTCCCAGTCCAGAACCCCCATCCACCTGCTTCCCAGTCCAGAACCCCCATCCACCCTGCTTCCCAGTCCAGAAACCCCGTGGCTGCGCGCCGAACCCCCCTACCCGCCCACACACACACACACACACACACGCACACACACCGCCCTAGGCCTCGCTGCCATGGGACTCTCCAGAGTGGCTGTTTCCCCACTTGTCCACGTCTGCAGAGGATGGGCGGGTAGCACCGGCCTCCCGGAGCCCCGTCACTCAGGCTGGGCTCCTTGGATTCTCTGTGGCACCTTCGTCCTGCAGCTCCCATAGGCACACGACCAGGACAGGGCCTGGGCGAGGAAGCCTGCTGTCACCTGGCCACAGTCTCCCGGTTCGGCCCTCAGCCTGAGGCCTGGGTGTGGGTGCGTCTGATTCCCCACCGCCTCCGCCAGGGCTCAGCCCCGATCTCTACTCGGAGGTGGTTCAAGGCAAAGTCTGCACCCCTCACCCGGTTTCCCTGGGTGTTACCCTCCCATAGGACCACGGCACCCACATCAAAACGAAGAAATTAACATGAGCTCACACTGTTCACTGGAGTTCAGACTCTGGATTCCATGTGTTTTTCTACGAATGCCCCTTTTCTGCTCTAGGATCCCACCTGGCACTTGGCTACGGCCATGTTCAGTCCCTCGCGAGGCTCACCCAGATTAGGTGACTCTACGCACGTGCCACTTTAACTTCCTCAATAACGCTGTGCCGCGGGTGCAAGACTTGCGTGTCTTGGCCAAGATCACGGCGTAAATGAGGAGGCGGGACTCCAGCCATCAATCAGGCTCCCGAGCGCCCCCTCCCTGCTCAGCATTGAGTGTTACACGCACACATTCTCACACACACATCACACTTACACACACTCAGACACACAGCTTTATGGCAATATTTAGCAACTGACTAGTCTAAAAATTTGCACAAAGCACACAACATTAAAAAAAATCTCTCACTTTTCCCACCAGGTGTGTTCCTGAAAAGTTGGCTGTGGAAGAACTCACCAGAAAGTTGGCATGGACCAACTGATTGCTATGTGCTGAGGTGCTTTGCATATATTTCTTCACTGGTTCATGCACAGCCCTCGGTGGGAATGTGCTGTTGTACCCATTTCACAGATGAGAAAATCAAGTCACAGGGAGGAGAAGTGACTCATTCCAGGTCGAATAGCCAGGTAGTCGCAGAGCTGGGATTCAAGCTCAGCTCTTTCTGCCTCCACTCCCCTGGTCCTTACCCACCAGGCTCTCCTCACGTCCGGCTCCTGCGGTCCCTGGTCCGGTGGCGGTCAAGGACGCCGGTGGGCGGCCCAAGAGGCTCTGGGGTCTGGCGGAGCCAGGCTGCTCCCTATTCTGCCTCAGGGGCCCCTTTGCCTCCAGAAGCCGGTGCCACTGTGTCGCTCACATGGAATATGCTAATCCTCGGGCTCCACTGTACTAGGGCCCAGCTGGTAGGAGCTTTTATTTCCACGAAGTGAGAATGCTGTTGCCATGGAATGCAGCCTGGTACCCAGGGAGCAGGATTGCGGCGGGAGAAGCCACTCCAGGCTGTTCCTGCCTTTCTCCAAATTTCACTGTCCTCTGTGCCTCACCGCGGATTTTCATTCTCCTGTTTGCGGAAAACTGGCAGACCCCCGCCACCCTCCTGGGGCAGGAGGGGGGAAATCGTCATTTTCCGTCCTTTGCCCACCGGGCATAAAAACGGCACCTGAGTAGAGAGCGGGGCGGGATTGGTCTAAGTCGCCAAACACCAGCGCCTCTTTTTCAATAGGGTGGCGCCCCCCAAACTGCTCCTCCCCACCCTCGGCTGCTGCTAAACCTGTTTTAAAGTCTTTTCCATGAAAGAGAGGTTGGGGGCCCGGTTCGGATTGGCTTGGCGTGCACACAGGGGGCTGCCCTTCTCCAAGCAGGTGCGCGGTGACCTTGAGCCCCAGCTCAGGGTCAGCGGTCCTGGGTTCGTTTCTCACTCGCTGGGTGACCTGGGGCCAGTTACTCAACTACTCTGAGCCCCAGTTTTCTCATTTGTGAACAAGGGGGAACAAACAGTGACGGCACAGAGCAGTGGGGGCCAGGGTGATGGTTACAAAGCACAGGGCCTGCGGGAACCAGCTGCTGGTGATGGTTGTAACAGCATCTCCCTTTCTTTCTCTTACCACCTCCTTCCCTCCCTCTCTCCCTCCCTCCCTCCTTCTCTCCTCTTCTCCTTCCTTCCCTCCCTCTTTAACAAAGGGGGTGGGTGTGAGGTTGGAGGGAATAAAAGACTACAATGTGTGCCCAGTCGGTGTGGCTCAGTGGTTGAGTGTTGACCTATGAACCAGGAGGTCAAGGTTCGATTCCTGGTCAGGGCACGTGCCTGGGTTGCGAGCTCCATCCCCAGTGGGGGGTGTGCAAGAGGCAGCCAATCAACGATTCTCTCTCACCATTGAGGTTTCTCTCTCTCCCTCTCCCTTCCTCTCTCAAATCAATAAAAAAATATTTTAAAAAAGACTCCAATGCGTCCTGAGTGGTCCCTGCCTTCAAGTTCTTCACAGCCCGGGACAGGACCTGAGCCACACGCCCAGACAGCTACAGTGCAAGTCGCGCTGTGATCACAAAGCCAGTGTTTGCGGAGCATTTACGACGTGTGACACGCGGTTTGCAGTGCGCTCTGTGCACCTGCTCCCTCTCTTCTAATCCTCAGACAATCTTTTGGGGAGGGGCTAGTCTTATTCCCATTTTGCAGATGAGGAGACTGAGGTTCAGGGAGATGAGTTAATGTGTCCAAAGTCATACACGGCTGAGTGGGGCTGGGATTTCAGGACCAAGTGATCATCTGAGAAGCATAGAGCTTATGCACCATTCTGGGCATCTCCAGTCAGACCATGTGTCTGGGGGGGGGGGGGGGGGGCTCGGGGTTCTTCCAGGCTGGAAGGCCAGGGACAGCTTCTCAGAGGAGAGGGCGTCGGTGGCAGCCTCTGGAGCCATGCAGGAGGCCCTGAGACGGGGAGGCAGGGGCCTGGGCTGGAGGCTCACGCACCTACTATTTTGTTGCCAGTGGCCGACAGATCCAGCAGGGACATCAGGCACCTATGGGGGACAGCCTGGCTCCCACTGACGAAAGCAAGTGGGGCGGGGGCGTCCTGACGGGGATGGCGAGGTGGACTGGGCTAGCGTTTCAGGGTTACTTGGCACCCGTTTTCTAGGCGATGGGCAGCTGAGTGTGGCTGGCTGAGGAGTAAGAGGGGGCGGCGGGGTCTGGGGATAACGCATCAGAGACAGGTGTCGGGATGAACTGTCGCTGGAGGTCTTTCCCGTGCCGGCCCCTCCTTACAGAGCCGCCCCCGAGCTGTTGGCTGCCCTTCACCTCCCGGCTCTCACAGAGCTCACCGAGGTCAAGTGGAGGGGGCAGGTCCTGGGCCTTTCGGGGCGCCGGGGTCAGGTGTCCGCTGATTTGGTGCTGCTCGGTGGTGTCACTCCTCCTGCCGCCCACCAGCTGGCCCTCCGGTCTCCCATCGCGGCTTTCCCTCCTAGTCCTTCTCCTCCTCCTCCTTTCCCTCCTCACCTGCCTCCTCTCCTGCCTCCTCTCCTCCTTGTCCTCCCCCCCTCTCCCCCTCCTCCCCCTCCTGGAAGTGTGATGGAGGGAACCCGGCCGGACGCTGGACATCCGACGTGGGCGGTGGGCGGCTGTGTTTTGCCTTCTCCGTGTTGGAGGTTCCTGGTGGCCTGGACCTGCCGTGGGGATTCCAGACGGGGCCGCAGAGCTCAGACGGGCGGCTTTGACTAGTGATGCCAGGAGCTCGCTCAGACCTGTCTCTCCTTTCTTATCAGATCAGTGAGAAGATTTCAGAGTTGTGACGGTCAGAGCTCAGCGTGTACCTCGGCAAAGCTGACAGCTACTCAGGGGGAGAGAGAGAGAGAGAGAGAGAGAGAGAGAGAGAGAGAGAGAGAGAGAGAGAGAGAACGCATGCGCACCACCAACAACTAGAAGAATCCGATTTTACTATTCCAATTAGCAGCCGTGCTGATCTTATTAATCCGCTGATTCCTCAGCCTTACCTGTGTACACAGGAGTCACTTAAAATCAACAGCACCACCCCCTCTTCTTACCCATCGCTGGTCCATTCACTCACTTAGCAAATGTTTATTGAGCACCTACGATGGGCCAGGCACAGGGAAGCCTGTATTGACCCGGACAGCAGAGCCGCCCCACAGGGAGCAGACGGTCGATGGGGATGTGGGGAGGGCCCGGGTGATCAGGAAATGACGATAGTGTGGGAGGGCTCCAAGGGGTAGGGGTGGAGCATAGGATCTGGTGGGAGCTGCAGGGTCTTGGGGTCCCCCATCACAGGCCCCCTGTGGCATCTGCCTCCCAAGTTCACGGGGTGGAACTATCCGTCCTGGCCCTGCCACCCCCGGTGGTGAATGGGACGATCCAGCGGGGACCTGTGTGAACGGCCAACACTCTGTGCCCCCTCCTAGGGGTCAGCCCTTCCCTCGAATGGTCTGCACAGCTGCTGTCCTTGTCTCCTTTTTGTGGAAAGTGAGGGGCCGAGAGAGGTGGCGCTTCTCGCGGTGGCTAACGAGCGGCCGAGCGGGGATTTGACCTGTTCTCTCCCAAGGTCTTATCCCTCCACCTCTTTCTTCCAAAGCCAGACCTCCTTCCATCAGCACCTGCTGCCTCCCGGCCGCCTGGGCAGGGAGAGGCTGGGGAAGGGAGCGGGCGGGCGGTGGAGGAGGAGGAGGGACAGGGCGCTCAGGCGTCCGGCAGATCTCACACCTGTGATGCTGAAACTCAAGAGCCCCTGACTCATGCCCTAACCGGTTTGGCTCAGTGGATAGAGCGTCAGCCTGCGGACTGAAAGGTCCCAGGTTCGATTCCGGTCAAGGGCATGTGCCTTGGTTGTGGGCACATCCCCAGTAGGAGGTGTGCAGGATCAGTGTTTCTAACTCTCTCTTCCTCTCTGTAAAAAATCATTAAAATATATATATTTTTTTAAAAAAGAGCCCCTGATTCAGCAGGATGTTAGCAACCCTGGCCGGTCCTAGGAGGGCGGCCTCGGAGATCAGCAGGGCGGGGTGCACCCCTGCCCGGAGGCAGCACCCCCAGCTGTGCTCACCTTGCCAGTCCCCCGATGCCCGGCAGGGTGCCTCCGGGAGCAGATGCTGGCCTGTCTCTCCAGCCGCACACGGAGCCAGCATACAGCAGGCACTCAATAAGTAACTGTGGAGGGAACTAATGAACAGATGGGCAGGTTCATAGCGGACCCTCAAATTTCCCAGAAACCTCGCTCCTTCGTCACCTGGGTAATGGCTCATAGTATGTGCTCAGTGCGCGCAGGGTGCCTGGTGCGTGTCTAACTGTCTAATGTCGCCTCCAACCAGAAGCATTTCCCAGGCACCTATTTGCATTTGATATGATTCTGGGCTCCCTGTTGGGTGGACAAAAACCTCAGCCCGGCCCAGACAGACATGACAAATTCATTGCCAAACAGCCATGACTAATCGACGGTGGCACAGTGTCCCGGTCCCGGGGATGCCGCTCAGCACAGCCCTCCCTGCAGTGGGGAGTCCACATTGCCCATTGGAACTGGCCCTGCCCAGAGGGGACTCGGGGCTGGAAGTGAGGGGTGCTCCTGGCCTCACCTTGGCCTCGGAGAATGAGTTACACCGGGTGCGGGGGGACGGAGGTACACCCCCTAACCTGACTCCCTTTGGCTTCTGCTGTCAGTCCGGTTTGGCTGTCTCCTGAGTTCAAAGCCGAGGGAGGCCGTGCTTGTCCTGTGGCTCATCAGGACCCAGGGAGTTGGAGGGGCGTCCTGGGAGGGGGCGGCATGGGCATCCCAGAGGTCATGGCGGCAGCCAGCGGAGTCCATGGAGCGAGGGGACAGTGGCGGCTGCGAGCCGTCTCCATCCATTCGGCCAAGGGCATTAGGCGGGAAATCAAACAGGTTTCCAAGATCCAGAGTCAAACGTTAGGATGGATGGTAGCTGCGACGTCCTGGGAACTTGGAGTAGAAAGCGACGGAGAGGGAGGGAGGAGAGGGACGCAGCCTCACACCCAGGGCTGCCCGAAAGCGTGGAGGGACGGGCTTAGGAGCAGCGCCCGGTTCCCTTCTGCTGGACCAGGACCCAGAACAGGGCCCAGGGCCGCGGGCAGCTGGCTCTCAGGGACCAGTGTGTTTTTTTAAAATATAGTTCATTGATTTCAGAGAGGAAGGGAGAGGGAGAGAGAGATAGAAACATCAGTGATGAGAGAGAATCATGGATGGCTGCCTCCTTCACTCCCCCTAAGGGGGATCGAGCCCACAGCCCGGGCATGTGCCCTGACTGGGAATGGAACCGTGACCTCCTGGTTCAGGGGTTGATGCTCAACCCCTGAGGCTCGCCAGCCCGGCAGAACCCAGGGTTTTGGTGGTGAGAAGTTTGCATGCCCCGCGGCAGCCTTGCAGTGGACAGCTTAGTGAGGAAATCATTGCCTGCAACGCGGCGCCATGAGGTCGAGACCAGGAAGGAGGCGCCGGAGGGCCTGGCCTGCTTCCTCCCTCCTCCCACTGTGGGTCTTTCGGACTCTCCAGGGCCTTCGGTTCGGGGACCGTTGCTGTCAGCTTGCCCACATGAGGACATGCGTGTGCCCTGGACTTGGCATGTTTGCGTGTGGGTGCCTTTGGCGTGGGGCCCTTTCCAGGTGACGCTAATGCTCAGGGGAGCCCGTTGGGGGCCTGAGTGGGACGCGGGCCGGAGGCATTCCAGGATTCTGGGCTCACTGGGGGCGGTGGGCGAGGCTGAGGCGCTGGAGCAGGCATTGCCACGGCTGCCGAATGGTCTTGTGGTCAGTACCCAGGGAGATGGAGGCCGCCCACTTGCTCCCTGAGGAAGAAAATGTATCCTCTGGGTGAGGAGTCTTGGGTGGGAGGGGCCGCAGGGGGAGGCAGCGCCTGCTCCCGTTGGTCCTTGGTTGCCACCTTTGTGCAACACTTTAACTGCCCTCGGACCCCAGGCCCTTTCACAGCCTGTGCACCAGCTCGCAGACCTGGAGGCCGCGGGTGAAGGTTTCCACCTGCCAGGGTGGGCGTGGCCCCTTGCTCAGCTCCCCAAGATGCTGCCGGGCGGTGAGAGCCTGAGAACAGTCCCCAGTGCTGGAGCAGGTGGGGAGGCGGGGGAAGGCAGGGGGTGGGAGGAGAGCTGGGGCTGGCACCCCACAGAGCCCAGACCTGATGAACCCTATTATTCTCTGACACGAGCATGTCCTCGGCTGGGCCCTCCCTCACGGAGGAGCTGAGCAGCGTTGCTGGGAGACGGGGCTCTCCTGGGCTGAGCTCTCCCTGCCGCTGCCCTGGGCGCAGGGACAGGACAGTCCCCTGTGGAAGGAAACCCAGGCGGCGTGGGGGGTGGGGGTGGGGGGTGGGGGGGTGGGAAGACTCAGCAGGCAAAGGCAGTGGGCCCCGGGCATGACCACCCCCTGTGCAGAGCCTGTTCTGAGGGCTCGCCCTCGCCCCCTGCTGTGCTGCCCGGAGAAGGCACCCGCCCACTCTGGGTCCCAGGTCCCCTGCTCACAAGTGGGCATTGCAATGCCAGCCCCTCCCTTTCTGTCGGGAGGAAGCAGCCTCAGAGCGACCCGCTTCATTCACAGACTGGAGTTCAGTGAGCCCAGCCCCGAGGCCTGGGGGCAAATGCCACCCGCCTGACCCCTCGCCGACTCACCCAGGACAGACCCAACCTCGGAGCTGTCGCCTGGACGGTGTGGGGATAACAGCATCTTTCAGGGGGTAAAGCGGAAACACACGGACCCCCGGGAACTGAGGGGCACAGTGCCGGCGTGAAATACCAGAGCCACCCTGTGTGAAGCACTTCCCAGAAGCCCAGCAGCTCACTAAGCCCCTCGAAAGCCTCGGCATTGAATGCGGTCCTCGCCCCTTTTCCCAGAGGAGGCAGCGGAGGCTGGGCGAGGCGAGTCCTTTGCCGAAGGTCACACAACTAGGAAACAGTGAGCCAGGGTGTGCGTCCAGGGCTGCTTGGCTCTGAAGCCCCGAATCCCAACCATTACTACAGTAAGTGCTCGTCGAAGGAACCCTCCACATTGACCGGACATCCCATTTTACAGATGAGAAAACTGAGGCTCAAAGAAGAGAATGGCCCCAGTCACAGTGCTGCTGCTGCTGCAGGAAGCAGGCTGCTCACAGTTACTGAGCACTTACTTACTAGGTGCTTTCTGTGCAACATCACATGCAAATTTCACAATTACCCTCGAAAGAGAGAGACTTTTATTCGTCTCGATTTCCATTTGGGTAAACCGAGGCAGAAAGGGGCAGTAGCTTTCTCAAGGTCACACAGCTAATTACCAGGAGAGGCAGGACTCACACCCAAACGTCAAGCCCTGGTCCAGTGCCACTTGCGACACGGCCTCCCTGCAGAGCCCACGCCGTCCTTGCCCAGCAGCCCGGGGCCCAGGCACCTTCCCTGCCAAGGGAATGGGGTCTGCGGGCTCCCAGGGCATGGCCACCCGGGCAAGGCAGCGCCAGCAGGAGCCCTGGCTGGGAAGGCGCTGCCGGAGCTTTGCTGCCCAGGGAGATGGCACGGAGCCGGGGCTGGCAAGCCCAGTTTGCCCGACGCCATTAGCCCCCTGCCTCTGGAAGGGAAGTTTATCCAACAAAATGCAGGCGAGCAAAGAACACGTTCTGCTTCTGTCTCTTGTTGTAGGCGGTGCACATCTTGGGAGATGTGTGGATGAAAGGCGCCATAGCAAACGCAATCAATTATGGATCACCATCACTGAATTAATCACAGTGTGATTAATAAGGTAATAATAATTAATGGGAGTACGGGCTGGAGATTAGAGCGGAGAACTGACAGAGAGGAGCCGGGTGCCTCTTGCGGCCTCTGCCACCGCCTGGAGCTGTCACCTTGGGGACGGAAGGCGTGGGCTTGGGGCTTGGTCTCTCTCCCTGCCCCTGCCTCGGAGTGGAAGGAAAGGGCCCAGGCTGGCCTGCAAACTCCTAAGGGTCCTGGGCTGGTTCCCAGGATCTTAGCACCTACTGACAGCCGCATCTCAACTGCTCAAGGTCAAGGGGACGAATCAAACTCTTGGTCTGGCTTCACAGAGACGGAGTGAGCCAGCAAAGGGTGAGGACATGTGGGCGTGGCTTTAGTTTCCACTCGCCTTTCATCAGTGGTGTGAGCTCATTTTATCTGTCTGTCCTTTTGTCTGTCTGCACCAGGCTTTGCAGAAACCTCCAGAGGGCTTGGGCCTCACCTGTTACCTCTCATTGCAAAACGAGTAGGTCACTTTTGTGTGTGACTTTATAATTTCCTGTTACGCATCTACCCCGTGTATGCATATTTCCTCACTGCTAAGGAGTCGAGCAACACAGAAAGGACATACAGAATGAAGCCTGCCGCTGCCCCATCTCCCTGTTCACACTTTGGTATCTTTATCATATACATGTATATGTCTCTCTCTACATATGTAGAGATATATTCATATATCTCCTTATATGTCCTTTTATATATATATACATATCTCCTTTAAAAAAACCAGATGGAGTAGAACTAAATGCATTGTTCTGGAGATGCTTTTTGATAGCAGATTCCACATACACAATTCAAATGACAACGGTGCCGTGGAGCCAAAATCCCACCAATGAAGAGGGTGATTAGGCTGCGGTGAGAGGGAGCCAGTGATCGTGGGGGGAGACTCATTACCACTTCCCTGCCCCCGGTGCCTGGCTTCTTTCCATTGCCGGGAAAGGTCATTTGTCAGAAGGTGCCGTAATGAAGTTTAAGAACGAGCGTCCCTTGCCCACCTGGTTCCCACGTGGCTGGAACCCTATCGCTTCCCATCCTGGGAAACAGCACTTCATTGTTCACTTGGAGACTCGGCTCTGGGAGGCTGCTACGGCCTGGCCTGTGGCCAACTCAGGATCAGCGCACAGGGACCTCCTTCCGGAGCCAAGCCCCTCATGATGCAGATGGAGAAACTGAGGCCAGGACCGGAGAGTGGTGACCCCAGGCCACAGAGCTCGTTAAGGGCGGAACCAGGAGAAATCCATCACCCTGACTCCCAGGGCAGTGCTCTTTCCACTCCCCCATAATCCCCAGGGCCTGGAAATGGGAAGACGGAAGACAGGTCTGTTGGCCTCGGCTCGTTGGAGAGGCAGGGGGTCCTGGGGGGGGGGGGCGGGGGGGCGGAGAGCTGTTTGAAACCTGGTCTGCAGCAGCACCCAGAAACCTCTGGCAGTAACCGGACAGACCCGTCCCTCCCCGGTGTTTAAAGAGCCGCAGTAAGATCCTCCTCCGCTTCTTGTTGGCTGTTGTGACAGCAGCCAGTCTCCGTGAAGATGGAGGAGCAGGGCGGTTCCCAGGAATCGATGACCCTGCCTGGGGGGGTCATCACTCACCCTGCCTGCCAGGGGGCCCCACACCGTGCAGCACTGCTGCCTGCAGGCCGAACGCTTAACCATCACAGGGAGCTGTGTTCCCGGAGGAGGAGCTTCGGCCCTGGAGGCTCCGAGGCCTGGGCTGGCCAGCATCTGGCCACAGAACAGCTGGGGGGAGGGGGGTGGGAGGCTCTCTGGCGGGCGGGTGGATGGAATCTGAGTCCATGTGCAGGGGGAGCCCCCTTGTTTTGACCCCTCTTTGGGAAAGAAAGACTCACTATTCACAGCTCACAGATGGGGAAACTGAGGCCCACAAGCCATCTGTGTGGTGCCCCCCAAGTTAACCAGCGAGCCAGGCAGTGGCAGAGGACCACCTGGGGCCCGAGAACCCTGCCTCCCGGGTGAGAGACTTCCTTAGCTGTGTGACCTTGGGCAAGTAACTTCACATCTCTGAGCGCCACGCATCCCTTGACACAGGGCTGTTGGGAAGAATCAGTGGCTAATGCACCATCTGGTTTGCACGGAGCCGGCATAAAACGGGTATTTCACACATGTCAGCTATTACTATTATTATTATTAAAGCACACGGCAGTCTTTAACTCTGCACCCTCGGCCTGCTCTGTGACAACAGTGGAAGTGGGATCAGCAGCGCAGCCCCCCTCCAAGCTGAGGGGAGCCAGGAGCGGGGAGGGTTAGGGCGGAGGGCGGAGATGGCGGAGGGTGGGTGCCGAGGGGCCACATCTTGCTCCTATGCCTGACACCCTCTGTGACCTTGGGCGAGTCTCTCTCTTTCTCTCTCTCTCTCTCTCTCTGTGTCCTCAGGCTCTTTGTTCTTGATGCATCTAAATGAGGGTGCTGCCTGCTGTGTGCTGCAGAGAGAAACACCCTGGAGGGGGGCCAGGAGCCCCTGAAAGTCCCAGGAAGGCCCGAAGCTCTGCCCACCACCTGCCAGGCAGCCTGGGCAGGAAACCCCCAGGGCGGATTGAGAGCCCAGGTCTTTGGCAGGGCTGCCAACTGGTGGCCTCTGCCCTGGCCCCCGTGGGAGTCCTCCCACACCCTCCTCCGCTGCTAACCAGGGACTGCGCCCCTCCTGCCCCCCTACTCTGCTCTCCCTCCGGAGCGGGAGCCGCTTGGCGGCTCCAAAGCAGGGCCCATCAGGGTGGAGGCGGCATGTGTCAGCTGGTATTCAGGCTCTGGTTGTGCGCTCACAACGCTCCCCCTCCCCATCTCCCCAAATCCACCCACCCACCCCTTTACCCACTGCTCGGGGCCTTCTGGGCGGCAGCACTTGGCGGAGGGAGTCAGAGCAGCAGCCTTGCGCCCTTGGCTGCTGGGGTAGGCGGACTGACTCACTCGGTCCCCTCCCCGGTGCCCATGGGGCAGCCCCCACGCCCATGGGCGCTGGCACCCCGTCAGGCCCCTGGGTTTGGGGAAAGGAAGCTGCCGCCCGGTGCCTGACCCGCGCTGGCTGAGGATGCACTCTGCGCGCAGGGACCCGCGGCCCCCGCGCCCGGGAGGAGATGTTTAGCCAGCGACCCCCCAGAGCAGGCTCGCTCCCGCGGCCGCCAGCTGGACCACCCTGCCGCAGTACCGCCGGACGCCCATGCCCCGATCCCCTCCCAGGAGCGAGCCGCGTTCCCCGAGTCTGGCATATTGCCTCCCTGAC
>NW_005872816.1:0-27466 GCF_000147115.1 Myotis lucifugus | reverse complement strand
GGCTCCGAGGACTCTAAAAGAAAATAAAGCGCATCGATCCCATTTGTTTCGGGGCTGCAGTTTCTTCATAATATTCAGGTGGAGATTTATTTTCCAAGGAGAAGCCGATCCGCCGGGATACAACCTCTCTCTCTGAACGTCCCCGCGGGCTCTCCCCCCGGCGTTCCGCCTCCCGGTTCCGGGGCCTGTGGCGTCCCTCCGCCCCCTTCCTTTTTTGCTTTTTGGCAAAAACCGACTGTCATATTCTCTTGCCGAGTTCACAAACTCCCCGACGGCGGCGCCCAATTGATTGACTAGTTGTAAACATATCCATTACCCCCGCCCCCGGCGGATTTGGTTGTTGTCCGCCCCATTTTCCAGGGAACGCGTGGCATTTAAGCCAACAGAACTGCCATGCAATGAATAGATTTGCCAGTAGCCGGGTGCGCCGCCTGCCCCGGCCTCCTGGCCCCCCGGCCCAGTGCCCACCCAGCGCCCGCCCGGCTCGGGGAGCAGCCCAGCTGGTCCCGCAGGTGAAGGAGCCCGGAGTCCCGGAGCCCCCGCTGCACCCGGGAGCCCCTACCTGTTGGGGAACAGTTGGGACTCGAGGCTGGAGGATTCATTAGGGACCTGCTGTTTTCTGGGCGGCACAAAGCTCACTCGGGTAGAAGCATCCAAACCTTTGCAGGCCGCGCTATTTTATTTTTACTACAATTTCTCGGGTTGTAAAAATAGTCGCCAGGCGGGTTCTTTCTGAGAGTTTTCTAGCCAGGAGCGAATTCAAGGCCGGGCAGCCTCTATAACAGGTTTCTTTTACATTACAGCCAGAGGTGAGCCGGGAAAATGTGGTCCCCTCCCCCTCATCCATCTCCATCTAGAGCTCTTCAGCCAGCCAGGGGGGCAGGGGCCGCCTCCTTAATTCAGATTTACGACCTGGGCCTGGAGCTCAGGGCGCCGGCTTCTCCCGGGAAGGTGCTGAGTCGCCAAGCCCCCTGGGGAC
Organism: Myotis lucifugus; assembly: GCF_000147115.1. NCBI lineage: Eukaryota > Metazoa > Chordata > Mammalia > Chiroptera > Vespertilionidae > Myotis > Myotis lucifugus. The sequence goes on along the minus strand of NW_005872816.1, from coordinate 26,487 downwards.
CATGCCCGCCCTCCCAGTTTGTCCTGCGGGCAGGAATGCGTCTGTGTCTGGGTGGAGAATGGGGTTTCGTGCACTGGCTGGAGGGGGTGTCGGGGGAGCTGGCTGGTTGCACCATGCTGCAGCCCTTGGGGGACTTAGATGCAATGATTGCCGACATGAGAACCGGCATACTTAGTAACGCAGGGCTTCTGCTGTGACTCACGGCGGTGACCTTTGCCCTGTTGGCTCCTGTTTCTGGTCGGGCTCCCACGCTGGCTGGACCTCCTGGTGATGTATATCTATCCCCTGCCGGGGAGCACAGCACATTACCGGGCTCGTGTTTTTCGCAAGAGGACATCCGTATTAGTCACATCTATTTGGGCTTTTTAAGATAATTGCCAGTAGCTTAAAATAGGAAAGCCATAATCATAATAGTGATCCGTTTATAAACAGCCCCTCTGCGGATGGTTGCAAAATGTTGGCCTCGATCAGAAAACCCAAATGACAGAGTGTTGTCACTTCTGTTGAAGGCTTCAGCGTCCCTCGTTTCTTAGGGTTGAAAATGAAACTCGCCACCTTCGAGTTTGGAGAGCTGTTTATCCGACCGTTGGCCCGCTCCTGGCCCGCTGTCTACCTGTACGCACAGCCCATCGGCGCCAGGGGTACAATCGCAGCTCCGCTTTGACTGGTCGGTCAGGGTGTTTTAAAGCCACCATTCATTCTTGGCTGCTGGGGATGTTTTAGGGAGTCGCCGGCCTCAAGCAAGGGCACTTCTGCTGGCCTAACGCCCCCATTAAGCGAGGAGAAAACGCACCACCTTTTTAATAATGTGCCGGGCCTCCAAATGTGCAACTCCAATATTAATAAAAATAACCCAGCTTCCTCAGAGACCTCGCTAATGCAGCCTCATTTTTTGCACATTTTGCCAGAGAGCTTTTGTTCTTATGCATCTCTGTCCCCCCTTCTTCTCTTTTTAATTTGTTGCAGGTGTTGTTGCTAATGAGCTCTCCTTCCCTCTTCCCATGAAAGACAAGCCAGACCCCGAGTACCCGCATGGATGGGGCTGAAGTCCCAGAAACTTCATAATAAGTTGCCAATGGCTACCAGCCAAGGTCAGCCGGCCCCCGCTCGTGCCGGTCCCCACCAAGGCAGAGCCCAATAAGCTGCTCCCCAGTTAACACCTCCGTCGCTTTTTTATGTTCCAGTCCAGCCACACAATCGTTGTCACTTTCAACTCACATGAAAAGAAATCTCTTTTATGGGTCTGAGATGCCAAGTCCAGTCCCGTAGAGGGACCAGGTTTCCAGCTCACCCGTCCACCTCCTGATTTCATTTCATCTTTACAACACAGGCCGGAGGGTTGTTTTGCGGGAGTGGTGAGCCCATCACACATGAAGGGCCCTTTAAAGACCAGGACTGGCTGGAAGGACAGAAATTAAAGGCACTCTGATCCGGCCCCATGCCAGCTCCCCGCGGATTGCCTCCCGATCCCATTTCCATCCACTGTCACAACCGGAGAGTCTGCCTGAGTTGATCAGGTTCCCCTGCGGGAGAGGGGGAATGCCAAGGTCAGGAGGACTCCGAGTGATGGGCCACTGTTTGATCTGCCCATCAGCAGTCTGAGAAACGCTGGCTCCGAGGTTTCCTCCCGGCCTTTGGGGAAAAGCAAGTTCCTCGCTGCTCCCCGGCAGCGCCGTTCCCTGGGACCTCCGCCTCCACCGCCTGGCAGATGCGGCCTGTCCATGCTGAGGCCTCGAGCCCCGCCTGACCCAGCCGCCGCCTCTCCAGGGCCCCTCTGGGCCGCACCCCCCGGACTGCACAGCCATGCTGGGCCTGCTGGCTCTCCTCCTGCACTGCCTCCCGCTGGCCGCCGGGGACTATGACATCTGCAAATCCTGGGTGACCTCGGATGAGGGCCCCACCTGGGAGTTCTACGCCTGCCAGCCCAAGGTGATGCGCCTGAAGGACTATGTCAAGGTGAAGGTGGAGCCCAAGGGCATCACATGCGGAGACCCCCCTGAAAGATTCTGCTCCCACGTGAGTCAGCCCACTAGGGCTCTGTCTGCTCGGGCCAGTGGGAGGGCGTCTGGGACGGACCCTGGGGATGGGTGAGCTGAGTGGGGGGCCGAGGCAAAAGGTTGACTTGAATGCAGTTTGGAAACATGCCAAAGCGAAGGCCGCCCTGAGGACCCTGGGATCATGTGACATTATTCTCTGGGGTGGGGAAGTTTCTGCCCAGTGGACCGCTGGATCCTTTTCTCTTGGGAAAACCATAGTTGTCACAGTCCCAGCCTCCCAGCTATGCCCCGCCCACAGGAGAAGCCCCACCCACCAGACAAGCCCCGCCTCCCTGGTAGGAAGTCTGCATTCTGGGCAGTGAGCAAGGCTACCTGCTGACCTCCCTCTGCTCGTCCCTTCTGCCTCCCTATCCCACCTGATCCAATCCAGCAAACAGTGTTGCCAGGCCAGGGTATGCCCAGCTCGCAGCTGGCCCTTTGCAGCTGGTGGGTGATGGAAGGGCAGAGGGAGGCAGGAGGGGTCAGACCAGGATGGCAGTGTGGCTGGTGCCCTTTCCAATTCCATCCCCACGTGCCACGGGGTATGTCAGTGCTCAGGTAATGTTAACAACAACAGTAATAATAGCAGGAGTCATACATGCAAGCTCCCTGAGTGTGTGGGCTTGGAGCTCGACATGCGTCATTCCATGGAGTCCTCCCCTCAGCGCAGCCAGGTTGACTGTGCTCCCAAAGTAGGAGTTGTGGCGGATGGCTCTGGACCAGTGGCATCTCTGGGCCTCTATTCCACCATCTGTGAAATGGGCACGCTAATAGCACACTCCGGTCATTGTAAGGAATACGTGAGCTAATTTGTATGTGTAACATGCTCAGGTTAGTGTCTGGCACAGAGCACGTGCCCCTAGATATTAGCTGTTGCCATTCCCATCATACAGATAGAGAAACTGAGGCCCACACACACCAGGAAGTATTCTGGTCCCCAAGTCACTGAGCTAAACCACCTTCTGAGAAGTGCCTTCCCCACTGGGCTTGTTCTGGAGGCTCAGGGCTTGGCAGGAGGCCGGGCAGGGCAGCCAGGCTGCGGGAGCTCACGGGAGGGGCTCAGCATTAACCTCAGGCTGTCTGCTGCCTCCGTGTCCTTGCGGGGAGGGCCTCCCAATCTCTGGGTTTATGGCTGGACTGAGCTGGCGTCCCTGCCAGGCTCCTGAGGAGGCCTCAGCCCCAGGGGACACTTCAGTCCTCTCCCAGGGCAGACAGCCCAGGCAGGCAGGTCCCTGCTCGGTGGTGAAGTCGTGAGCTGTCACTGTGGGCAGTGGCTGGGCTGGGGAAAGAGGGACGGCAGAAAGGCTGGGAGCTGGGGCCGGAGAGTCTGTGGGGATGAAGGCCCTGGGGACCTCAGAGCGGCACTGGCTCAGGGACGGGCAAGGAGGCTGAAGGTCAGGGGCAAGGCCCGGGGGAGCCCAGCTCTGTCCGCACCCCAGGCTGGCTGCCCACCCAGCTCAGGTGAGGACTTCTGTGCACACTCCCTGGGCAGCGTCAACCTCTGCTTCTCTCTCGGATTAGCCTTAACCGTATTTCTTCTCTTAAATATTAATCATTTCCTGAATGTGCTGGCGGGGGGAGGGGCAGGCAGCTAAATCGTCACTCACTGGGCCAGCTTCTGGTCAAGGACCGGAGGAGAGGAGATGACCATCACAGGCAAGTCCAAGGCCTCTCCCGGCCAAGGCTGCTGGGATGCCCTTGGCCCTGGACCTCCGCCCTCCACAGAGAGCCCAGCGCAGCTGCCAGGGTGGCTGGTCACCCCCAGAGTCCTGATGCCGTGCAGCCCGAGCCCAGGCAGTGCCCTCGAGCCCTGGGCTTGAGAAGAGGCTTCTGACCCCTGCTTTCCTCCTGGGGTGACGGGAGGAGGCAGGGGAGCAGAGCTCTCAGATCCCCTCATCGTGGGTCCTCGGGGTCTGATGGACGCAGCTGCTTCATTCCAGGCGGCCAGCGGGTCTGTCTTTGGTGGCAGACGTGCAGCCCAGGAGGGTGGGGACGCTGCCTGGTTGGGTGGAGGGCAGGCTGCCTTGGGCGGGGGCCTGGCTTCCGCAGGGAGGAGGGGTCCCACCCAGATGGATTCAACCCCCCACACCCTCGTTGATTGCAGCTCCTCCCAGCAGGGCCTGTTGTCTCTAGGATGCTGTGGCGCCAGTGCCGTCCTAATCCCAGCTCAGGGATTAGAAGGTGTCGCCTAAATCCTGCCAAGGTCACTGGGTCTAGAAGGCGGCTGGGAACTCACCCACCGGGTGGCTGGGTCTCCCCTCTCCCCGCTTAGGGTCCCTGCTCTGCCATGGTGCCGGGCCAGGACGCAGCCGCCCCTGGTGTCCTGGTGCAGTGCTGGCACATAGTAGCTGCTCAGTGTGCGGTACTGTTATTTGCTTCCTGTTGTTGTCGTTGTGCCCTTGGCGGCGTCCGTCCCTGCCTTTTCTTCTCTGCCTCACTTCTGCCTGAGGAGTTCCAGTGTCAGGGTGCAGGCCGGCCTTGGATGCTAGGCAGCTTCACCTCCTCCAGCCCAGCAGGTGTTGTTAACCGGCCACCAGGGGGCGCCCCAATGATCCCTTAACCTAGCCATGGCCCAGTGGGTCCCTATGCCCAGGCAACCCTCCTGCAGCGGGAGCTGGGCTGTCCCAACATCCAACCACCTGGAGCCTGAGGCCCAGAGCACCCCGAGGGTGAAGGGGGGCCCAGGGGTGGCTGCCCTTTTCAGGGTTGGGGTGCCGACCCTCTCCGCCCCAGGCTTTGTCCTTCAGCAAAGCCACCTGAGAACTGAATTGTAAATTCCAGCCGGTGAGGAAGGGCAGGGAGAAGGAAGACCAAGATAAATGAATAAATAGAAGCCTATTGGCTCGAAATGCACAATGAGAATTAATAGGGATGAGCTGTCAGCGAGGGTTCTCGGGCAAGGGCAAGGTTTCAACAAGAGGAGACGCCCCAGCCCTCATTCCCGCCCGGCCGGGAGGGCCGCCTGCGCGGCTGTGGGGCCCAGGAGAGGCGGGGGAGGCGGTGCTCAGAGAGGCCTCTCAATCCTGGAGGGCGGCTGCCACTCCGGACCCCGATGGGTGGGGGGTGCCAGTGGGCAGGAGGAGCTTGCTCCCAAAGAGGTGGCAGCTGCCGTGAAAGGAAGGAGGATACCCTGCCCTGCCCTTGTGCCTTTGAGACGAGCGCTAACCCTGAGCTTCAGGAGAGAGATGGTGAGGAGAGGGGAGGGCATAGCACCAGCCACAGACCAGGCAGGTGACGTTCACAGCGATCCCACCGCTCCCCACTTGCTACCCAAGTGTGGTCCTGGGCCCAGGAGCCTGGCCGCACCTTGCTGGGCATGCAGAGTGCCGGTCCGCCCAGGGCCGAGCGGAAACTGCTAACCAGGGACGGATGCAGGCAGGGCGTGGCCTGGGAATGCTGCTTCCCTCCCCGGTCAGGGTCACCGACGGCGGACGTTCCCAGGGGGCCTTTCGGGTTAAGGGGGCCGTCGCTGCTGAGGGAGAAAGACACGGAGGGCAGGGTTCCCGGGAGTGAGCGGACGGAGCCGGGAGCCGAGATCCCTGAATGCTGGAGACAGATAGAAGGTTCCAGAGAGAGGAAGGCCTGATATCCCAGCAAGAGCCACAGGCCTGGGATCTGAAGACCTGAGCCCACATCCCTCGGATGTGGTGACCTGGGGGGAGGTCTGTAAACTGTCTGAGCCTCAGTTTCCCCATCTGTGATGAGGGACAGTCTGGCTGCCGCGCCTACCCCACCAGCTTCATCTCTCAGAACACCTCCTGCGCGTCAAGGGCATGCGCTTGTTCCAGTGTGAGGCTTCCTATTACCATCTATCCAGGCTAGTGTTTTTATTGATTTCAGAGAGGAAGGGAGAGGAATAGAGAGGTAGAAACATTGATGAGAGTTAGAAACATCGGTCAGCTGCCTCCTGCACGCCCTACAGCTGCCTCAAGCCCGAAACCCGGGCCTGTGCCCTGACCGGGAATCGAACCGTGACCTCCTGGTTCCTGGGTCAATGCTCAACCACTGAGCCACACCGGCCGGGCTCATTTATCCAATCTTGACAATCCTGCCTCTTCCGTGGTGACGTGGACGGACATTGAACATCGTTTCAGGGGCGCTAGCACACAGGGCCTTGGTCTTGGTAGACGGGGAAGCCGTGAAAGCACATCTCTAAGCACACACCTTCCTCAACACCTGCTTTACCTTCTCTGTGCCTCGGTTTACCCAGATGCAGAGCAAATGGCCCCTCGTCCTTCCCCCAGGGGGTCTGCTCAGCTGAGGTGGGTCTTGGAGGCCTCAAGTCCCTCCCCACCGTGACATTGAACGACACATGGGACCAAGGTCACACCTCCTGCCCGACCTCCACGTTCAGAACGTGTTTCCGATGTGACCAGCCCCCTGGCCCAGCCCCCTCCCCGCTCTCACCCTGGCCCCAAACCCACAGAGGCAGGGTGGGACCCCCTCCCAGCCTCCCTCCCTCGGGCGCGCCTCTCCAGCCCTAGACCTGAGGTCTGACCTCACGCCAGGCACGGTCGTGAGGAAAAGCGAGATGATAACTCTTGCAAATCCAAGTCAGCAACAGGAGAAACGCAACAGACGTTAGAGACAAAGGCCGCCCGGCTCCCCCAGCCCTCCCGCCGTTTCCCCTCCTTGCCTGTCTCCTCCGCCTCCGCACCTTCCTCCGCTTCCTCATTTCCGGGGCTTCCCTGCATCACCTGCTCCAGGAGGCTGCCTGCTGCCCAGCCCAGGTGGGTCAGAGCATCCCCACCTGGGCGCCTCCCTGTCACTGTTCTCACGGAGGCGGCCCATTGGGTAAGAGGTCAGGCCCTGAGGGCAGAGAGGTGGAGGTCAGCATCCCCTGCTCGGTGACCTTTGACATGAGGCTAACCCCTCTGAGCCTTCGTTCCTTAAATCGGAGCTATTAATAGAATCCACATACGGGCCTGTCATGAGCAGTGCCTGGCACGTAGTAGATGCTCAATTCACGTGAGTTATTATACTCCTGCTGTTTGCTTCCTGCTTGGATTTCGAGCTCCTCAAAGGCAGGGTTCAGCTTTGCGTCCCTCTCTCTTGGCTCAGTCAGTGCTCAGTAAGCGTTTATTGAACGAATGGATGGGTGGGTAGAAGGGCGGTGTAACCCAGGAAGACTTCTCGGAGGAGGAGAGATCCGAGCTGAGTCTGCTTCTCTGCACTGGAGTCCCTGCTCTGTGGGCGATGTGATCAGATGACACCAGGAGCCTGCACAGCTGCATCCTGAAGCAGGAAGTAACTTTAGAACCTGAGCTTCGCCCAACCCTTAGAGCCACGCAGTCTCTTGAATCGCCAGAGGCAGGCCCGGCGTAGGACAAGAATAGTTCCACGTGTGACATCTCGTTGCACAGGGACGTCTCCTTCCCCAGCAGCAGACAGGTGCCTGAGAGGTCTGGGGCCGCATGAGTGAGATCCTTGCCCCTGACTTTTTCTTAAGAGAGTGGGTTTTGGGGTCCAGACCCCCTGCAGAGGGTGGGGGGCAGTGCAACTGGAGCGAGGGGGTGGGGGGGGGCCGGGGAGGGAAAGGGCCTGGAGGGGGGCATCTTACTTTCCAGTTACCACAGCCCGAGGGTCCTAGAACTTTTGCTCTCCTTGGTCTACATTCCCAGCCCTGGGTTTAGTGTGCTTTCATTTTTCTCCAAGTGCATGTATCCTCTCGGCTGCCTCAGCCCCACAGGTGGCGAGGTAGCGGGTGGGCGAGGGACAGGCAGGCGGGCTGCACCTGAGTTGGCCCAGGATTTGGGACCTGGGATGCAGCAAACGGGGCTCCTCCTCCTTCCGCCCTCCGGGTGTGGCGCTGGGATAAGTCCCTGTGGCTCTGAGCCTCGGTTTGCGCATCTGAAAATGGGGCTGATACGGGACAGGTGGAAGGCAGCTGTGCGGATGGGATGAGACAGGCATGTAAAGACCTCGGCTGGGGGCCTGGCACCAAATGAAGGTTCCAGAAGGGGATTTTTTTTCCATCCTAGAATGCAGCTTGAGAGACAAAAGGAGGAGAAAAAGCAGAAAATACAGACTGAGGATGGTCCCATTGGCCAGCTGTGTCCCGTGGGGGACAGTCGCGTGGGCTGTGGTCCAGGGGCTGGGCAGCGGGGTGGCCTGGGGCGGGATCTGGCCTTGAAGGGCGGACAGGGTTCGAGGAGCGGTGGTGAGGGCAGGAGAAACGGTGTGAGGGAGAGTGGGTGGATGACGGGGACAAGCCACTCACCCGCTCAGTCCCCCGAAGCCCTCCCAGCCCCTAGTCCCCTAAGCCTGTGGGGGCGGGGATGTTACTGTGCCATTGGATGGATGAACAAACTGAGGCTTCCCAAGGCCCCCAAGTGGGTCCACCTTCCTCTGTGGGCTCATAGCCAATCTCTAGGGTCTGGGGGTTAGGCCGAGGGGGTGGCAGCAGGGAGGGGAGGGGGAACCGGCGGGCAGGCTGGGGCCTGGGAGGCCCGAGCCCCAGGCTGGCACAGAGCTGGGCAGGCTCAAAGGGCTGTTCCAAGCTGCACCTCTTGCCTTTACCCCCAGCCGTCGCCGCCCCAGAAACGGGCTGTGGCTGCAGCTCTGTCCCCATCACACAGCCCCTGGCCCGGGCGCTCCTGGCTGGGACCGTGCCGGGCCCCTGTGGCCCAGGGGGAGGCCCGGCTTCTTCCTGGAGGGGCCCGGAAAGTGGGAAATGGCAGATGAGGCAGAAACCGGTTCCGTTGGGCTTTGGTTTGCGGGTTCTGATTTGTTTTTCATCAGCAGCAGATTTGCTGAAATATATGAAAATGTGTTTCTAGTTCCCTGAGCACACGCCAACTGCTGGCGGGGGGCGGCATGTTAGAGCAGAGTGAGCGCGGGCTGGGTGCCCGGCAGCTCCAGGGCCCGGCAGCCTCCTTGCTGCGGGGACGCCAGGCCAGGCCCCCAGCCTCAGTTTCCCCAACTGTGCACCCTGGGGTTGGGCTAGACTAACCGGATCCTGAGTGATGGCCAGATACGTTCTGGGATTTGGGGAAATCTAGGCTGGGGGTTAGCCTTGCTCACAAACAGACCACATCGGGGGGCCCAGTGCAGGGCGAGGCGAATGGGTGTGTCCCGTGCCCAGCACAGCGCGAGGCTTCTTTTTCAAGTTCAAATTCCTTTATCAGAGTATGTATTCTCGTAAATGAAAATCCAAACAAAGGAAAGCAAGCCAAGTGCTAACATATAACACCCCAGCACAAATAAACTCACTTCTTTTTTCAATGGATGGAATTTACATGTAACATTGTATTCGTTTTAAGTGTTCAACATAATGAATGGTTTGACACATGTATTTATTGCGAAAGGATGACCACGATAAGTTTAGTTAGCATCCCTCACCACACATAGTTTAAAAACATTATTTTTGTGATGAAGGCATTTAAAAAATTTTTCTTTCATTTTTGAATTGAGGTGAAATTGACATCGCATGAAATTAACCACTTAAAAATGTTATTGCTGTAAAGTACATATAGCATAAAATTTGCCTTTTTTGTGCATTTGTAAGTGAACAGTGCAGTGGCATTTAGCACATTCACAGAGCTGTGCGACCACCGCCTCTGTCCAGTTCCGGAACATTCCCATGCCCATGAGCAGTCACTCCCCACTCCTGCCTCCTCCAGCCCTGGCAACCCTGTCTGCTCTCTGCCCATGGATGTTTCCGCCTCTGCTAGATGTTCCTATAAATGGAATCACACGATGTGTGACCTTTGTGTCTGGCTCCTTTCACTCGGCGTGTTGTTTTTGAGGCTCACCCATGTAGCAGGTGTCAGCACCCACTCCTTTTTCGTGGCTGGGTAGTACTCCTCTGTATCATCTACCACAGTTGTTTATCCACTCATCGGTTGATGGACATTAGGGTTGTTTCCACTTTTTCAGGCTATTATAAATAATACTAGAGGCCCAGTGCATGAAATTTGTGCATGGGGGCAGAAATTTCAGCCCAGCCTGCACCCTCTCCAATCCGGGACCGCTGACTCCTAACCGCTCGCCTGTCTGCCTGATCGCCCCTAACTGCCCTCGCCTGCTGGCCTGATTGCCCCTAACTGCTCCCCTGCCGGCCTGATTGCCCCCTAACTGCTCCCCTGCTGACCTGATCACCCCCTAACTGCCCTCCCCTGCTGGCCTGATCGCCCCTAACTGCGTCTGCCTCGGCCCCTGCCACCATGGCTTTGTCCAGAAGGACATCTGGAAGACGGCCGGTCTAATGAGCATACTACCCTTTTATTACTATAGATTGTTATGAACATTTGTGGACAAGTTTTTCATAAGCATGTGTTCCCATTTCTCTTGGGTGCATAGCTAGGAGTGGAGTGGCTGGGTCACGTGGTAATTTTTATATTTAAGTTTGTGAGGAACTGCCGGACTGTTTCCCACGGTGGCTGCACCATTTACATCCCCACCAGCACTCACAAAGGTTCCGATCTCTCCACGTCCTCACCAACATTTGTTATTTATTATGGTCACCCGATGGGTGTGCAGTGGATCTCATGGTGGTTTTGATTTGCGTTTCCCTGATGACCAACGATGCTGGGCATCGTGTGCGTATTGGCCATTTGCACGTCTTTGAAGCAATGTCTAGTCTGGCCCTTTGCCCATTTTTAAATTGAGTTGTTTGTCTCTTGTTGAGTTGTGCATGTTCTTTATATAATCCAGATGCCAGGCTCTTGTCAGACATATGATTTGGAAACGTTTCCCCCATCTACAAACAATCTTTTACTCTCTGACGTGTCCTTCGATACACAAAAAGTTTTTATTTTAGTCAAGTCTAATTTATCCACTTCCTCCTTTTGTTGTCACAGCTAGGAAACCTCAGCAGAATGGAAGGTTGTAAACGTTTGCCCCTCTGTTTTCTTCTAAGACTTTTATAGTTTTAGCTCTGATGTTTAGGTGTTGTACATGGTCTAAGAGAAGCGTCCAACTTCATTCTTTTTTTTTTTTAATATATCTTTATTGATTTCAGAGAGGAAGGGAGAGGGATAGAGAGTTAGAAACATCGATGATGAGAGAGAAACATCGATCAGCTGCCTCCCGCACATCCCCTCCTGGGGATGTGCCCACAACCAAGGTACATGCCCTTGACCGGAATCGAACCGGGGACCTTTCAGTCCGCAGGCCGACGCTCTATCCACTGAACCAAACAGGTTAGGGCCAACTTCATTCTTTTGCGTGTGGATACCCCGTTCTTCCGGCACCGTTTGCTGAAGAAACTGTTCTTTTCATCCAATGTCCTTGGCCCCCTTCTTGAAAACCAATTGGCGTAGGTGTCAGGGGTGGTTCTGGACGCTCAAAATGTATTCCCCAGAGGCACTGAGCCTTCCAGGTGCAGCCTCTTAATGCTCCTGCAGGGCAGAAACTAGTTTTCCCTATTGTCCCCATTTCACAGATGGCAAAACTGAGACTCCAATACTGAGTGGCAGGGCCCAGGCTCAGATGCAGACCCTAATCATTTAACCACTAAGCCACGGGGGGCCCAAGGACAGGGAGAGCCCAGCTGCTCCCCCCTCCCCCTCCCTCTTTTTACTAACATATCTTGTTGGTTGGGATGCTAACTTTGATTGTCTTCAAGGAGGGTCACTGGGGAGAAGATGCTGTGACCTGTGACCTCTCTCTGGTCTCTGAATGTCTCCTCTCCCAGGCTCACCAGAGCGCCAGATCCCATCCGGTGGCGCGTGGACAGAGTGGGTGATAAGTTGGTGCTGATGGTGATTGTCCCTCCTCTCAAATAGCGCAGTTGAAAGGGCTTCAGGCATCAGCTAAGACCAGAGTGAACTGTGTCCCTACCTTTGGAACTGACTGCCCAGGGGACAGTGGTGCCTGGCCCTGGGCTTCCGGTGTCCCCTGCCCCTCCCTGGGCAGTCCGAGGGCTCCTGTGAGCACAACACAAAACCACCAATGAGTCTCACCGCGTTTCCTGGTTTCCTGTGCGGGGAGGGGGAGGGAGGGACGCTGCAGCCCAGCAGGATGCAGTGACCGCACGGGCCACCAGGGAGGGGCAGCAGGCCCAGGAGTTTCAGCCGTGGCCCATGGCTCTCATTCTTCAAAAGAGTGGTCTTGCCCTGGCTGGTTTGGCTCAGTGGATAGAGCATCAGCCTGCGGACCAAAGGGTCCCGGATTTGATTCCGGTCAAGGGCACATGCCCGGGCTCAGTTCCCAGTAGGGGACGTGCAGGAGGCAGCCAATCGAGGATTCTCTCTCATCATTGATGTTCTCTCTCTCTCTCTCTCTCTCTCTCTCTCTCTCTCTCTCTCCCTTCCTCTCTGAAATCAATAAAAATAGTTAAAAAAAAAAAACCCCAAAACAACAACAAAACAAAAGAGTGGACTGGAGCCGGGGAGGAGGTACTCGCACCGGCACTCACAGGGAGGCGCCCTCACTGGGGGGAGCGGGTTCGGTCTGAAAGCCGCCTTCGGGGAGGTGTGGCCACGGGTTACCGTGTTTGGGTCGGGTCTCTCAGCTGAGCTCACGCCCGGTGCGCAGGCCTCCTCGGGGCACTGCTCAGAGCTGACCGAGGGCCCCGGCCCCGCACACCCGTTCTCCCTGCTGTGGCCGCGCTGAGCGGCGGGCAGGGGGGATGTCGGTGTCGCGTGGGCAAGGCCACGGGTGAGGCAGGATGGCGGGTGGAGCGTTAAGGGTCCCTGCACAGTCAGCACCCGCGATGCCGCCCCCCCATGGCGGCTGTGGGTCCGGCCCCAGCCCTCCGCCAGGAGCCGCAGGGAGTCGGGGCCAGGGGGGTGCACCCTGCGCATTGCGGGGTCTGGTGCGTCTCAACACGCCCATCACGCAGGGCCGGCATCTGGGACGCACTTCTGTGCAGCGTGTCCCTCCACAGCACCCACAGCACCCACAGCACCCACAGCACGGACAGGCGGGCGCTCAGAGGGGAGAGTCACCCAGGTTTGCACAGCAGTGACACCGCCAGGGCCTGTCTCCAGGGCCTCGACCCCTGGCCCCCCCTTGTTCTATAGCCCACGAGTCCCTTAGCTGCCCTGAGCGTGGGGTAGAGGGGACCCAGGATCTCGGGGTGCAACGACAGAGCGGTCACCTCCTCTCAGGGTCTCCGTGGAAAGGAATTAAACGGGTCCATGTTTGTGGGTCTGTCCAGATCTCAGCCCAGACTCCCAGCGCTCCCCCCCCTCGGAAAGGGACCGGTCCCAAGGCCTGGACCCCCCAGCGCCCCCCCGTTTGTCCTGGTGCGTGGGGCCCATGGGACCCGCAGCCCCTCATTCCAGCTCCCTCCTGCTGCCCGAGTCATTTGTCCACTTGACTCCAAGCATCGACCAGGGAAATGAAAGGAAATGAAACATGACCAGCGGCTGGTGTTGGGTGAAGGTGAACAGGAGGCCAGTGAGGGACGGGGCGCGGGGAGCCGGCTCCCCCCACCACAGGAAGTGGCGGTGCCCGCTCCTGGGACTGTGGGTTCCAGGATTGGCCCCTCCCTCTGCAGAATCAAGAGACAGCCCAAGGCAGTGGCAGCAACAGGAGAAGCAGCTGTGCAAAGGGCCTGCTGTCCCTGTCCCCACCCTGGTACCAACCAAACCCTTGCCCACAGCGCTGGGGCTGGCATGGGCTGGGGCCGGCTCCGGGGACCAGGCTCCCCACTGGATGGGCTGCCAGGAGCTGGTGACCGCGGTGTCTCGCCCCCCCTTTGGGAGATAGATTTCCGGCTGTGACCTGAGGGGTCTGCGCATTCCCCGCACGGCCCCCGCATTCCCCGCGCGGCCCCAGCATTCCAGGCGGCCCCGGCCTTGGGGCTTTCAGGCTCCGGGAGATGGAGAGGGTGGGGCACCCGGCGACCTGGACAAAGGCAAGAGAGCAAGCCCGCGTCCGCAGTGACACCCCGAGCACGGCTCCACCTTTGAGGATCCGCGTGCTTTTCCTAGAACGATGAGCACTCACACACGTAGACACACACAGCACATCTGCACATGGACATATATACACATGCACATGCACATATGCACATAAACACACATATACATACACGTGTGTACAGTGCAGAGTTGCACACACTTGCAGGCTCCCCAGCTCAACCCAAGCTCACCTGTGGGCCCCTCCGGACCCTCCAGAGCCTTCGAGCTCAGGAAAATCACTGTTTTGTTTTGGTTAATCCTCACCCGAGGATATTTTTCCATTGATTTTTAGAGAGAGTGGGGAGGGAGAGAGAGAAACGTCGATGTGAGAGAGACACATTGATTGGGTGACTTCCTGCAGGTGCCCTCATGGGGCCAGCGATAGAGCCTGCAACCGTGGTACATGCCCTTGACTGGAACCAAACCTGAGACCCTTCAGTCCAAGGACCAACGCTCTAGCCACTGAGCCACACCGGCCAGGGCAGTCAGGATTTTCTTGATGCCACGTCTTCCTATTCCTCCTCAGACCAGCACCACCTTACATTTATTGAGTGCCTACTGTATACCGAGTCCTGGACCTAACCAGCTCACTGAACCCTCAGAGGTGTTGACACGTGTGGTAGATCCCATACTTATACCCATTTGAATGTGAGGAACCTGAGGTTCAGAGAGGTTAAGCCACTTGCCCAAAGGCACACAGCTTCTAAGCAGAGGAGCCTGGCACCGACGTCCCAGGCTGCCCAGGCCCAGCCACCTCCTAACCAGTCTGCATGTGACACAGAGTCTCAGAAAACGCCTGGCAGACAGGCTGTTGTGTGTGTGCATGTGTGCATGTGTATGCATGTGTGTGCATGTGTATGCATGTGTGCGTATGTGTGCATGTGTGTGTATGTGTGTGTGTGCATGCGCACACGTGTGGCCGTTTGTGCCGGGTGAGCACACTGTCCTGCCCAGCATGACGTGCAGCAGGAGAGAGGGCGGGAAGGGGTGCCGCCGGCTTCACCACCCCCTCTGCCCTTGGGAACACGGCAGAGTCTGCTGGGCCACTTCTTTCACGTCCATCTGGCCCCGTGTTTGCTCCCACGTACCAGCTGCAGGGAAGGCCGCTGCGCCTGGGGGAACCTGATCTGCTTTTCTGGGGAAGGAGGGGGGGAGGGGGAACACACCCAACAATGGACAATAATGGACCTAAAGATAGAACTGAGCGAGCAGGGGGCGGGGCGGCGTCTGCCTGGCACTGGGCTGTCTGCCTGGCACCGGCAGGCCCCTCCCGGGGGGGCCCCCGGGATGTAGCTGCCACTCAGCCTAGAGGACAGGCTGGGAACCAGGAGGGTAGGACGGGCTGGGGGCAGGTGGCAGCCACGATGGAGAACTGCCCATCGCAGGTCCTCGAGGCGGAGGACCCCGCTGCACCTGGAGTCCCCAGGGAGCCGTAGTCAGCTCGGTGCCCGGGACCAGGCCTGTCCCTGGGGTGCGTGTGGTCGGCCCGGGCGCCCCCAGGTGCGTCTCCCGTGAGAACTCTGTAAGGGGTGTCTCCTTCGTAGGAAAAGGGGTTGATTGTGTGGCCATCTTATTTCGGGACCCTGGGGCCAGCCTCCCCAGAAGGCAGCTGGGACTCCCGGGTGGGAGGAGGCAGGGCTGGGCTGGGCAGGTCGGGGCTTGGCCGGCCCCTCCCACGGGAGGGTTGCTCAGTGGGCTGCACAGCGGAACCCCAAGGCGGCTGCATGGTCCCGGGTGGGCTGGGCTTCGGCATTTATTAAGCTCCTGGCGTCCCAGCGCAGCCAGGTCTGAGAGCCACGTGCAGTCTTCCTGGGAAGCACGGGTCCCTCCCGCCTCGAGCATGTTGTTGCTCTTAAATCCGAAGACCAGAGGGGAGGGTCTGGGCTCCGAACCCTCCCTTCCGTCTGAGCTGAGGCACTCCATCCTCCCGCTGGCTCCTGGGGGCCGTGGGGCTCCCTTTGTCCCCAGATTCCTAACCTCTTCCTGGAAGGAGGCTGGCTGGCCCAGGGCCGGGCCTTCCTGCAGCGGCTAAAGGTCAAGTCTGCGCTGCCCCAGGCCTCTCCCCAGGCGGGTCTCCTGTGCCCGACCCCCTCCCTGTAGCGTATTGCCTGTCTGGCCTGGCCCTTTGTGTGGCCCCTCCTCACAGCGTGGCCAGTCCTCTCCACCTGTCCACTCCTGCCCTCCTGGCCTCCTGAGCTTGCCTGCTGAGAGCTCACCTCCCCCAGGGAGCCCTCCGGAACATCCCGCCAGGTCCCCTCCAGGTTCCTCATCCCTGCCGCTCGCAGGCCCAGCATGAATGGCTTCTCCGGTGGTCCCAGCAGAATGGTCAGCACGCCATGCGGGTCCAAGTGCCGGGTCACTGAGGTGTGCCTGTGGTGGGCGGCAGGGGGTGGACAGAGGCAAAGGGCAAAGGGAGTCAAGCTTCGGCCTCGCTCCCTCTTGGACCCTCCCCTTCCAGGGGTGTCAGTCCTGGGCCTCCTTCAGGACCCAGGAGACCCCATTGTTCTGCTGTTCAGGGAGAAAGCCAAGGGCGCCTCCCGGGAAAGTGGGGGGGGGGGGGGCTCTGCACAGGCCCAGGGGCCTAGGGACAGGCAGCCGCCCTGAGTGCTCCGGCCAGAGCCTGGGGTGGGGGGTGGAGGGGGGCCCTCTGCCCTGCCCCGCCGCCCCACCTCCACCCCAGCATTTAAACCCTGCGAGCGAGCGGCGTCTTTCCTCCCTGATAAAATATTTATGTCAGCAGAGCAGGCCTCCTTGGGAAGCTGCCTGTGCCTCGCGGAGGCTTCGCACAAGCTTTTAAAGAGCAGGCCGCCTTTCCCCTCTCTAAGCAGTTTCTCGGTCCTGAATCAATAATGCACTTGGACCAGCTTCCTTCCCCCCTGCGCCCTGCCCCCCCCACCCCACCCCAGTTTCTCTTTCTTTCGCTCCTCCTCCCTTCGTTCCTCATTGTTCCCTCTCTCCTTACTACTTTTTTTTAAAAAAAAACAATATATTTTTATTGATTTCAGAGAGGAAGGGAGAGGGAGAGAGAGATAGAAGCATCAATGATGAGAGAGAATCAGTGACCGGCTGCCTCCTGCCTGCCCCACACTGGGGATCTAGCCACAACCCGGGCCTGTGCCCTGACCGGGAATCGAACCCTGACCTCCTGGTTCATAGGTCGACGCACAACCACTGAGGCACGCCCGCCAGGCTACTCTTATTTATTTTTAAAACTATATATTAAATGGACGCGTGGAGCTGTTTGGGTGGGGAGCCTCGAGGGGTGGAGGTGGGGCAGGGTGGGCAGGAAGGGGAGCAGAGACAGGCCGGCTCCTGGGTGAACTGGGTGAGGCGGGGAGGCGGGAGGTGCCAGGAGGAGGAGCCTGGGCTGCCCTCTGGCCCTGGGAAGGGGGGGGCTCCTGGCTGGGGAGGAGGAGGGGAGGGCTCTGCTTTTTCTAATCAGTTAGAAAGGTTTACAGCTCACCCAGAGAGAACAGGCCAACGCCTAAAGGAAGGGAGCTCAGCAAAGAAAATGCGTGGAGGTGAACCAGACTCTGTTACCAAACTTTCGGAGGAGCGAGCAGTCAGTTGGTCTGATTTTGTGGTGATTGGGGGAATGCAAATGGAGAGGGAGTCATCCCTTCTCGGAGGCAGATGCCACGCTTCTGGTTAGTGACGTGAGGTGGTACCAGGTGAGGGGCTGGGTGTGGAGCCCCCGGGGGGGGGGGGGAGAGGGGTGCAGGGACCAGCAGGAATGAATTTCCCACCCAACCATCCCTAGAAACCTGGCTGTGGGAAGAGTCCACACGCCCAGGGCAGAACGGAATGCATCCCTTTTCTTCCTTTTTTAAGAATAAACGTAGGTTCCTGGAGAGAGTGACTTCTCTCTCTAGACTAGAGCCCTGGCAGGACCCCACCCGCCCCTCCGCTGCTCGGCTGCGGGGAGGAGCCAGGGCAGGTGCTTGGCATCAGGTGCTTGGCATCACGCCCTTGCCCCCCGACCTTGCTTCCCAGCCAGCCCTTCCCTGGACAGCTCTGCCCTCTCCCTCCCCCCAAGGTCGAAGGTCGAGGGAAAGGCTTGCTGGCTGGCTGTTGGGGAAGCCAGAGTTGGGGCTGCTCCCAGCTCCCCCGAGTCACTGAGCAGTCCCCCCTGGTGGTGCCAGGCGGGCACCCACCCTCCCGGGGCCAGCAGAGCAGTGGGGCTCAGTGGGGCGAGCTCGGAGGGCGCTGAGCGGGCGCTCAGCAAACCCTCCCCCTGATCCCATGGTCGAGGCCCTCGCTCTATACCCACTGAGTGCAAACAGCTGCGCGGGTGGGACAGGGGTGGCCCAGCCGGCTCCGGCTGCCCTAGGGTCCAGTCTCAGACAGAAGGTTCTGGAAGGAGGTCCCCTGTGCTCCCCTACAGTGTGGAGACCTGGAGCAGAGTGGAGATGTCATTTCCTTCCCTTACAGCCAGGTCAGATGGCTGGCGAGGCCACCTGAGACTCTGATCTGAGCGGGCCTTTGCCCAGGAGATGCCCAGGGGCTGGGTCAGGGTTGGGGTCTGGGGTGGGCTGGGGCCGGCGCGCTGCTAGAGGCTCTCCCTTAGGTTGAAGGAGTCCCAGGAAGACGCCTGGTCCTTCCCTGCCTGAGTGATGGGAGGGGGGGGGCTGGGAAGACAGGGCTCCGAAGAGCAGCAGAATCCCAAACCGTCAGGAGACCCCCCCCCCACCCCCCCCTGAAATACCCGGCAGGCGGGTCAGTTTCCGCTGATTCACCAGCGAGCAGGGGGTGACTTGCGGCTGTCGGCTTCTGCTCAAACGGAAGAGAAGCCGGTGGGCTGGGCAGGAGAGGGAGTTAGAGGCAGCGAGTAGTAATCAATGAAACTGGGGGCGGGGGAGAAGAGGGAGGGGGGCGGGAGAGAGAGAGAGAGAGAGAGAAGGGGAAGGAGGGAGGAGAGGTGGAGACAGAGCGGGCAGGGCATCTCGGATTAGCATCCCCTCCCAACAGAATCTCCGTTTCCGCTTGGTTAATAATTTATTCCCACTCAACTTTTCTTACCAATAAGTAGGAAATTGTTTGTGGGGAGAATTCCCTGGCCCCGGCCGCTCTGCGCTGGGGGTGAGATGGGGTGGGGGATGTGTCTCGCTCCCTTCTACCGAGTGGCCTGGGGATTGAGGCGCTTAGACCTTGGGATGTCCTGTGGGAGCTCCCTATTTCACGAATGGGGAAACTGAGGCACGGAGTGGGCAAGGCACAGCCCAGGGTCACACCTGGGGTTAGGGACAGCCTCCCACCCCCTAACGCCAGGGGCCGTGGGTCAGGCGCTCACTGGTCTGCAGGCCCCCCCAGGCCCCAAGGGTTTCCCAAACTCCGGAGCATCCTGCCCGGCGAGGGAGGGCGTCCTCCCCCCCTCCCTTTGCTCCTGCTGCGCCCACTCAGTACGAGGGAGCTGGGGCGCCCAGCCCACCCCCTCCGTGTCCCCCATCTGGGCGATGGCCATGCCCGTCCCTGCCCTCGGTGCCCTCCCGGGGCGCTCCCCCCGCGGAAGCCTCCAGCCCCAGCAGAGGGGCTGCAAAGGGCTCCCTGGGCTGCGGGCGCCTCAGGAGCGTGGCACGGGGGTCACTCCTCTTCCCCAGACGCCACAGGACCGGTGACCCCTCCCCAGCTCCTCGGGGAGGAGGCCGGAGGGCCAACCAGCCGGACCTCCTGGGCGTCCTGTCCCCGCTGACAGTGGCTTTCCGACTCAGTTACCTACTTTGCCCGCCGCTTGTCTGCTGTGTTTACGGCCTGGCCGCCCACCCAGCTGCAGCCTTTGCGCAGGAAATACCATCGAAGCCGAAGCCTTTAAAGTCCACGCCGGGCGACTCCTGCTTCTTGTCCACGTGGGAGATTGTTCCCAGCCCCGTCTTGGGGTTCCTGTCCCGGCTGCCCCTACCCCCAGGCCCTGCAGGGCCCCTCGCCCGTGGGAGGGGCTTGGTTTCCCTTATTTCCCTGGTCGTCCGGTCAGCAGTGTCCTGAGGCGGTGAGGGGCCGGCTCTGCCCAGCCTCCCCCCAGGGAGGGGCTCTCGGTGGGCGCCTGGGGCTGCCGGGAGGAGGCAGGAGGGACCTGAGGGGCGCGGCGGCCCTGGCACGTGGTTGCCACTCCGTGATGCCGTCATCATTGTGTCCTTCCCAGCAGCCCAAGTGTGAAGCTGCTGTTAAATCATCATCGCCTCCAACCGGGGGTTTTCTGGGCACTTCAGACACATCATCTCGCAGGGTACTGGACGAGCAAGTGAGACTCAGAGAGGCAGAGCAACGTTCCCAACGTCACACAGCTTCCAGGGCCATGCTGAGAACGAGCCCAGGGCTTTCGGATCCATTCCTGCCTGCTCCGGGCTCCGACTGGGAGGTGGGCGCAGGGGCCCCCTGCACGGGCCGGAACGCGTGGCGTTACGTTTTCCTGGAGAAGGTTCCAGGGCTCTCCATGGGGGCAGGACATATGTTTTTATAGGATCGTGAACGGTCTAAAGAAAAAGTCGCTGCTTCGATATCAAAGGTCGGCTCTGGGGCCCTTCTGAAAGGCGAGAGGTGTGCCTCGAGCTTCCGGAACCTTCTCCCTGTGTTGGGCCACTTCTTTGGACTGGTTGCTTCCTTATGAAATCTGGCCTCACAGGGAAGTGGAGACGCTGGCCTCTAGCCTGGCCCCTCGTGGCGCTGTCAGCAGCCGTCAGCTGGAGGCGGGTGGGGGGTAGCCCCGTGTCCAACCCCGGCTGCTCCCGGCGTCCTCCGGCTCAGCACTGCCAACCCTTCAGCCAGCGCCACGCTCCGCGCCTCAATGGTTAAGTGGAATCCCTTCCCCGGTGCTCGAGGGTGGAGGAAGGAGGGAACAAAGCAGGAGGGAGAGTGGCGCTGGCGAGGCTTGGGATTTATTTGTTGTGCTCGCTGCTGGCGAAGCCGCTCCGCAGCCGGCGCGGGCGGAGATGGCTGATTCATTAGTTTCTGACCATCTGCTTCCCGGGCTGGGACCGGGCGGGGGGCCAGCAGACCCCGCGGGTTAGGGCAGCGAGGCCGGCAGCCGGGTCGAGCCCCTGTCCTCTGCCAGGACCGGCTGTGTCAGTCTTCTTGGTGACAGACAGGCCTGGGAGGCTGGGATCTGAGAGGGACCCCATGTCCCCCCTGGGGGACCACCGGGAGGCTGGGCTGGGTGAGGGGAGGGAAGGCAGGGGACAAAGAAGGACCAAGGTAGATAGAGGAGGTGTGGGACTCCCAGAGCTGGCTGACAAGAATCATATCAACATTCAATATGAGGTTTATGAATATGAATCTATATTAACAACTAAGTCATATAACAACAATCGATATAATAAAAGCCCAGCGACTGTTACGGCGGAACGACCAGAACCACTGTTCACTATGATGCGCACTGACCACCAGGGGGCAGATGCTCAACGCTGGAGCTGTCCCCTGGTGGTCAGTGCGCTCCCACAGCGGGAGCACCACTCAGCCAGAAGCCGGGCTCACGGCTGGTGAGTGCGGCAGAGGTGGCGGGAGCCTCTCCCGCCTCTGTGGCAGCGCTAAGGAGCGGCGAGCCAAGCGGTTAGGACCAACAGGCAGGGGGTAAGGAGCGAGCAGGCGGGCAGTTAGGAGTGAGGGGTCCCGGATTGCGAGAGGGTGCAGGCCGGGCTGAGGGACTAATTTCGTGCATCGGGCCTCTAGCAATAACTATAATGCAGTGAGCAGTAGCTGAGGTCCAGGCCACTACCCCGGCCCAGGTAACCACCCTCACAACCTCACGATGGAGGAGGAGGGAACTGGCTTTAGAGAGTGCGTCAGCAAGGAGGGCTTCCTGGGGGGGATCTCCTGAGAACCGGGAGGAGGGAGAGCGGCCGTGGGAGCACAGGCTCAGAGGCGAGAGGGGACAAAGCCGCCAGGGAGGAGGCACGCCTCCAGTGCTCTGTTGACAAGAGCTTTCCAGGGGGACAAGGAAAGACGCCGGACGGACGGACGGCTCTGGTGACGGTGTGGTGTGCTCGGGAGGGGCCCAGAGAGCTTCCAGGGAAATTATCGGGACACACGACTCAGCCCCGCCCCTCTGAGCCGTTCCCCCGCCCTGACCTCGGCTCACCTGGGACAGGTGTGTCTTTGCTTGCTGGGGCCCGGGGGCTCGAACAACAGATTCACTTTCTCAGGCTCTGGGGCTTCCAGCCCAAGGTCAAGGTTGGTTTGACCCTGGAAGACGGAGGGTTGGTTCCTCCTGAGGCCTCCCTTCTCGGCTTGAGGCTGACGGAGCTCCCTCCACCACCTCTTCGTGTGGCCTCTCCTCTGTGTCCCTGTCCACCGCCCCCCTCTTATGAGGACCCCGCCTGACTGGGCCACCCTAACCACCTCCCTATGACCCCGCCCCGCTTAAAGGCCCGTCTCCAAACACGGCCCCATGGCGGAGCTGGGAGCTGGGCTTAGGCTCCGACATGTGGATGTGGGGGGCCCCTAGCCCCTAACGAGGTGCCAGGGCGGTGGAAGGAGGTGGCCTGGGGCCGAGGGAAGAAGACAGCTGCTGGCTGCGGGGAGGGGAGGGGGGACGCTGCCTTGGTTGCAAACTGTGTCCTTGGCCCCCGATGTCCGGGCATGAACTCTGGGCAGCTGCTCTCTGCTCTCCGCCCTGAACGGCACAGCAGAGCCCGGTCCGCCTCTGGGCTCAGCCCGCGGTGGGCTGGCCATGCGCCTGGAGAGGGGGCTGTCCCCACGGCAGGCCTGCCTCTCCCGGCCCAGCGGAAGCCTTGTCTCTGCAGGCCACGGAGCATCCCCTGGGGCCTCTCGCTCCCCACCCCCCATTCAGGGTGACGCCTCAGGGCCCCCAGCTGGAGCCCGAAGGAGCTCCCCCTCCAGGGAGGTGTCTCCCGTGAGGTCCCCAGCGTGTGGGGCACCCTGAGATTGTCCAGGACAGGAGCCGGTATATCCTCAGAAAACAGCCCACGCACAGGAGGCCGGGGCCAGCCCCCCTGCCCGGGGCCTCAGGTTCCCCTGTGCTCCCTGAGGGGTTGGACTCAGGAGTGAATCCCTTCAGCACCGAGGTCTGTGGGTCCCGTGAATCCCAGGGCTGGCCCGTGGGGTGGACAGCGCAGCCTGGGGTGACCAAGGACAGAGCTATGTTGGTCAGCGCGCTTTGTGGGAGCTGCCTCGGCGAACCCAGGCCAACCCGCCCCCCCCCCCCCAGGAGCCCGGCCCGGGACTGGCCCTCCCTCGAGGGGTCCCAGGTGAGGTCCTGAGGCTGTGGTGGGGGTAGCGCTCAGCCCCCGGGAGACGGCGCCCCGCCCCCGCCCGGGCTGGATGGCTCGCTTTAGAGTGAGCAGCTTTATCTCAGATCCAAGCCGTTTGTCACCGCGCAAACGGAGACCTGAAATATTCATCAAAAAAGCCGTGAGGGGTCCGGGCGCTGTGCGGGCCTTGGTGACAGGCTTGGTTTTTAATGAATAGGTTTGGGCGTTTAGAGCTGTTCAGGTGGACAGCGGAGAGCAGAGGGCTCCTCGGCTGCTGCTTCCCCCACGGCGCCCGCACACCTGGCGTGAGCGGGTGCATTTGTTACCCCGATGAACCAACAGTGCGTGCCTATAACTGAAGTCCACACTTCACAACAGGGTCCCCGGGTGTGGGCGTGACAAATGCCCGGTGTCCTGGACCCACTGTGACAGGTCATCCAGTCGCTCACCGCCCTCAAACTCGCCCGTGCCCCACCGGCTCGCCCCGCCGCCCTGGGCAGCCTGTGCTGGCGACATTTCGGGCTCTGCGTGCGCTCAAGGCCCAGCCAGATGCGGGGATGGATCTGAGCTTGCCGTGGAGGGGGAGCCCCGCTGGGCGGGGAGAAGGCTGCCAGCGCCGCCCGCCCCCCCCCCCCCAGGTGGGAGGGAGGACTGTAAGCCAGAGGGGCTGTGCCCTGCCTTGCTCACCAGCGCCCCCCACTGGGCCTGCCCGGCCTGTGCC
This sequence comes from Myotis lucifugus, assembly GCF_000147115.1. Classification (NCBI taxonomy): domain Eukaryota; kingdom Metazoa; phylum Chordata; class Mammalia; order Chiroptera; family Vespertilionidae; genus Myotis; species Myotis lucifugus. The sequence goes on along the minus strand of NW_005872816.1, from coordinate 2,678 downwards.
AAGGACCTAGAACTGACTTGGCACAAAGGTGCACGCCCTTGAGAGGAACCCCAAACACTCAGCACCCCCAGCTGCCCAGGTTCCACATGAGGCGGACAAACGGGCTGTGCCAGGGACAGGCGCCACCGCCACGCTCTGCGCCCACAGGCGGGTGTGGCTCCCGCTCCCCCGGCGGGGCCTGGGCAGGGCCGCCCCCTCCTGAGGCCAGGCTGCCTCACCCCGAGCGTGAGGATAAGCGTGGAGGTGGGAGGTGGGATGCAAATCGGAGGGAAGGGAGTTGAATTTGAACGTGAGATCGTGGGCCTGGCACTGAGTTCAACCAACGTTTGTGGTGAGTGGCCTCCCCCACCCCTGCTCCTGCTGCAGCCATGATGGTCAGTTTAAGGGTCAGGAAGACACCTCCGTGCAGGAACCGTTTAAAGAGGCGGACGGGGAGGGAAGGGCCGGTCCAGGGGAAGGAACCCGGCTGCAGAGGCTCAGAGGCTCAGACAGTGGGCTTGCAGGCCAGGCGGCTCGGAGGGCGGAGCCAGCAGGTCCGGGACGGGGCTCCAGGCGTCGGGTCAGGGTACTAACAAGTTAGACCTCCATCCTCCGGGCAGTGGGAGCCACGGGGGCCGCGGAGCAGGTGACCCACAACCCCCCCTCGGCTGGTCTCCACTTAGAGTCGAGCGAGTGCGCTCCCGGGGGTGCTAGGATAATTACGGCCTCTACGCGCTCTGGGGAGACGGGTGCGAAGGACCTGCCCAGGAGCTGCTGCCTGGGGCCTGGACGCGGGACAGGACACGGGCCCTGTGACCTCTGGCAGATGCCTGGGCACGCGGTGGGGGCCGGGCTGGGCAGAGGCGCCCCAGGCCCTGCCGGCAGCAGCGCCCACCCGTGCCCCCCCTCTCCCCGCAGGAGAACCCCTACCTGTGCAGCAACGAGTGTGACGCCTCCAACCCGGACCTGGCCCACCCGCCGCGGCTCATGTTCGACCAGGAGGACGAGGGGCTGGCCACGTACTGGCAGAGCGTCACGTGGAGCCGCTACCCGAGCCCGCTGGAGGCCAACATCACGCTGTCGTGGAACAAGAGCGTGGAGCTGACGGACGACGTGGTGGTGACCTTCGAGTACGGCCGGCCCACCGCCATGGTCCTGGAGAAGTCCCTGGACAACGGGCGCTCCTGGCAGCCCTGGCAGTTCTACGCGGAGGACTGCATGGAGGCCTTCGGCATGCCCGCCCGCCGGGCCCGCGACCTGGCGGCCTCGGGCGCGCACCGCGTGCTGTGCACCGAGCAGTACTCGCGCTGGGCCGGCGCCCAGAAGGAGAAGCACGTGCGCTTCGAGGTGCGGGACCGCTTCGCCATCTTCGCCGGCCCCGACCTGCGCAACATGGACAACCTCTACGCGCGGCTGGAGAGCGCCAAGGGCCTCAAGGACTTCTTCACCCTCACCGACCTGCGCCTGCGGCTGCTGCGCCCGGCGCTGGGCGGCACCTACGTGCAGCGCGAGAACCTCTACAAGTACTTCTACGCCATCTCCAACGTCGAGGTCATCGGCAGGTGAGACCGCGGAGGGCGCCGGGATGCCACTTGGTACCCGGGGCGTGGCCTGGTCCCCGGGTGCCACCTGGTGCCGGGATGTCCCGCCCTGGCTCCCTCCGTGGAGGGTGGTGGGTGGTGGGAGATAAGCCTCCTCCGTGGAGCCCAGGCTGCTGCTGCCCACGGACCTGGGAGTCTGGAGAGGCTGAGAGGAGCTGGCAGTGCCGGCCGGGCTTGGGCCAAAGCCCAGTGCTTGGGGGTCGGGGGCGGGGGGGGGGGCGGGGAGCGAGGTGCTCCGTTCCTGTCCAATGATGATTCGATGACAGGGCGCTTGTGTCTGGGGGTCCCCAAGACCACCTTCAGATGCCAGGATTTGCTAGAAGGACCCCCAGAGCCTGGCAGAGCTGTGACAGTCACAGTTCATTTACGGTGGGGAAAAGCCGCCGTGGAGCACGGGCAGAGGGCGGCTCCAGGGTCACCCACGGGCCGGCGTCCTCCCCATGCACACAGCCCGCGGCCCCCCAGCACTGATGCGCGAGGACAGTGCGGACTGTGCCCCTGGGGAGCCCGCCAGAGCCTGGCTCAGGGTTTCCATTGGGCCAGACCACGTGGGCACAGCTGACTGCCCTGCTTGGCCGTGGCCGCCGGTGCCCAACCAGAGGCCCAAAGCCCCCACCACGTATCACACAATTCACACAAACCGCCTGGCGTGGCCCGGCCGCAGGGAAAGCAGCACCCGCTCCGGGCATTCCGGGGGCTCGGAGGTTCCCCCCAGAGCCAGTGTGGGGCCGGGCTTTTCCTTGAAAAGTAGCGTGTGGACGGCCCAGCCCGGCCGCTGGCTGCTCCCAGCTCCCAGAAGGATGTGTCTTGAGGGCACTTTGCGGGGAGGTGAGAGACCTTCGTGGGAGGTAAGGGCAGCCTCTATCTCGGGACCTGTTAGACCGGGCGATGTTCTCAGTGGATCAGGTAACGTGACGGCCTGCAGGGGCCAGGACTTCACCCCCCAACGCCCCACTCTGCACTCAGGGGAGAGGCTGGGAGGCCCCGCCACTGGGAACCGAGGGGCAGGCATGCAGTGCCAGGCACAGCGGTACAGTGCCAAGGGCAGTGGGTGCAGTGCCAAGGGGAGGGGTGCAGTGCCAGGGGAGGGGTGCAGGG